>NW_026251888.1:2500-10321 GCF_025024155.1 Gamsiella multidivaricata
CATCGATCGCAACCTTGCATAGCGCAACCTTAGTTCTCTAATGACATTTAATGCAACAAACATACCCGATTTTACGACATAGCTCTTATCCTCAGCTAAAAGCACCATCTCTTAACTCTTAAGGATGAACTACAGCCAGTTGGCTCCTGACGGGAACATTATCATCCTTGTCTGTGCTTGGGAACCCGGTGACGTTGACACCCTTGCGGAAGAGTAGGCAATAGGTTGATCCGCCAAAATGGAACATGCCAATCTCGTCGCCCTTCTTGACGTGATCGCCTTCTTGAACCGTGATATCGCACGTCGACACTTCGGCCATACCGACGCCAATAAACGCCATCAGCCCAATGACTGGATTGTCAGCTTGGATGAAGATCAGGGCTCGGGTCGCGGTGGCAGTCAGATATCCCTGGGCGGGATCCTCGGCTGCAACGTCAATCCTCTGAGTTTGCTTAGTCGGGTCGCCGACGCCTTCAAACAAGGGCTCCGAGTAGTATGTGCCGTCGACGACATAGGTCTTCACGATGTGACCGCTCACGGGGGTATGCCAGCGATGATAGCTGAGTGCGCTTAGGAATGCCTGATAGACGGTGCCTCCGACAAACTGGTGAGCGAGCTCGTCGTGAGCAAGCATGTCCAGGACCGAGTATGGCTGGTGCTTCAACCAAAACTTGTTACGCGCCTTGACATCTCGTTGCAGGCAGAAGGGCTGGGACTCGCAGGCGTTGACAATCACGTTGTCGTCGTCCGGTGAGGCCACGGGCCGGACACCTTCGCGGAACCGGCGCGTAAAATAGTCATCCCACGAGGCATATCCATGGTGCGGAGCCGATGGATCGCAGACAAACAGTTCTTCAAAGGTCAGGCGCTGTTGCTGCTGTCCAGTCTTGACGCCAACATTGGCGACGCTTGCAACGTCCTTTTGTCCTGATCGGCCAAACCAGCCGTTGGGCGAGTCGTCGAGGACATAGGCGGACTCGGGTGACTTGAGAAACTCACCCCAGGCGTTGAGCACCTTCTTGAGCACGTTGTTGATATCGGGGTCCAGGAATGTGGCATAGCCACTAGGCGTGCCCATGGGCCAGTCGAGCAGGGCGTTGATGGGTATACCAACCAAACCCATGCGCTCCGCTTTATCGTTCATTGAAGGTGCCGTGGTGAGAAGGTGGTTGAGCACACGCAGGAAGTGGCGATAATCGCGGATCTCAGGGCGCCCCGTGGGGTCCTTATTGTATGGCTCCTTGTGAGGCACCTCCTCAAACATGGACTCGAGCAGCATGTACACGCGAGGGTTGGTCTCAACCATTTGCTGGAACTCTTGGATGACTGGATGCAAAGGTTTGTTCGAAGCGTCAACGTCCTTGATAATTCCACCAAGCCAATCTCGGTGGACTTGATGGTCCTTTGGCATCCATTGACCAAGTCTACCATGCATGAAAGGATAATGGAACAATGTTAGAGAACCTTGCATTCGGCCAGCTTGAGGCAGCAATCGGTAAAGGACAAGAGTGACTTACGTGTGCAGTCGATGCACATGGTGACGGTGTGTAAGATGTTTGGTCATGGTGGAGAGCGGAAAGAGTACAAGGTAATAGACGAAAGAGAAGTACTGGGAAGAGAGCAAAGAGAGAATGGTGTGAATATAGTCGTGGTTGAAATTAGAAAAAGAATGCCTCTTTAGTTGCATCACAATGAGGCGGAAAAAAAAAAAAAGGTCACGCTTCGTCACTTACAGCACAACTACGTTACTCTTCACTATTAAGGTTTGAATAAGAGGTATAATAACTGGCTTGCGGCAGCCAAGCGTTCGTAGCGACGTTGCTTTTTGATCCTTTTATGTTCGTTCCCCCTACCACATCTGGTAAGCATTATTCAAGTAAGCGTTCCTGGATTGTAGCTTTGTATTGTTGCGCTTGGAGATAGTTCATTTACAGTTGTAGAGTAAGGAAACTCCCAATCTGAATGGTCGAATAATTTGAATACAGGAGTCTAACGCACAACTACGCACACTGTATATGATTTGCGATAAAATATATTCTGTATATCATTTGCGATGCTGAGATCTTCTTCACGTGACCAGACCCACGCCTTTTTTCCTTTTCAAATCATCCATTCACTCCTTGTTCATCAAGTGGCATGGGCCTCGCTCTGCACAGCCTTTGGAGCCTGGGTTCAGATGGGAACAAAAGTATCGGCCCAAGGAGTGGATCGACGAGGAGTGGTACTCCACGCTCATGGACCCACTAACGTACGAGGAATTCGAGGAGGCACTGGACGAAGCGCCCAAGTACAAGGCGCCGGGTGCATCAGGGCTATCAAATGACCTATTTCAGAAACAAGGACAAGTCGGAAAGCACATTTTGCACCAACTGGTCGCGGGTTGTGTCACCCAGGGTCATGTTCCCAAGGATTGGCGCACTGGACGAATTTACTGTATCCCAAAGGCAGCAGAATGGTCCGGTAGCATGGCTGATATCCGACCGATTACGCTTCTAGAGCACGCTAGGAAGATCATGTTTACGATCCTCACTAAGCGGCTCAGTACGATTCTTGCCCAGCACAACATCCTCCGAGGTCCAAACTATTCGGTTCTGAAGGGTACAACTGTTTTGTCCAGACCCCAAATTGGGACTGTACTGGGAGTGAACCTTCATATTTAGGCCACTTCCATTTTTATTCATGAGACTATTATACTATCTAATACTCCAAACCCCAGGTCGGGGCTATAAAAACCCCTACTGGGAGCATAATAAACAACAACGCTCTTTTGTCTCCTTGACTCACACTGAAGTACATAAAACATTACATTTTTTTCAAGGCCTTTCAAGAGCTATCCCATAATCCATCCTCCCAAACCATCCACCCATCCATCCATCCATGCAAGGCGATCCCAAGCAAGGCATGTCTCCGGCTCCTCAAGACGTCGGTCAAGTCTTCGAAATCGATACGAACGATCTCCGGCAAGACACCTCCAAGGAAGTAGAATCCCTGAACCGGTTGCTTCAAATGCTAGCGATGGAAGACGAGGAGGAGGAAGAGATCGAAATCAGAAATGAGGGCAACCCCACGAAAGATGATCTCCTCAAGCTTCTCCAGGCCTACCAAAATCGTCTGGTGAAGAAGACCAGTGGAAAGGGTCTACTATTAGTGGGGTTTAATGATGCTAAGCAGCGTCTACGTAGAGTTCAGCTTGATAAGTCAATTAAAGACGATGCCCTCCAAAAGCTCATGGAGCAAAAAGAGTCATTGTTGAAGGCTTTGATGGATGAAGTAGATGATTTGCGAAAAGACATCGAGGAACTAGAAGACGCTCTCAAGGCAGCATATGGATACGTTGAGAGCAAGATCGTCAAGGTACAAGAGCCAAAGGGCAATCGAATTACCGTCAAGTGGAACCCGTCGATTCCAGAGCACGATGCGCTCCATCGTATCTTCAAAGAGGACAACATTCCACTCCTGGACGACTCTGATGAGATTGATTACTCAAAGGTCAAGAAGAAGGCATTCACTGGTGCTCCTGTCTTAGATCTGGATGTATCCAAGGTGCCTGTAGAAGATATGATTAAGGAGATCGCCACAAGAGTCGTGAATTTCAGAGTAATTCTACGAATGGAATCTCACGGTCGTCTTATTTGACAAGATGGCATGGGACTACATGGCTAGCGCTCTGATCAAGGTCAGTGGCCTAGCTAAGGACTACACGGATCTCATCATGGAGTTTTCTATGCAGAGAGAACGTGGAGTCAGGTCGTTACTTGTCTCAACAAGGCCTTCAAGTTCGAGCTGCTAGAGGCTCATCTCGCTGATGAGAGTCTTCTGGCTTTCTCCCAACGTCTACGACCACTACTCGAGGCCGCAGAGTTTCCGGATGATGGTTGTGCCCTCTTGGTTATGGCACTGTGCAATCACCTATCGGACATTGGCTTCCAGGCCACTGTGAAGGAGTACGGTTCGTTCGACAAGATCAAGTCAACCAAGTCATACCTCAAGTTTCTAGTTGATACGCCAGGTGCGTTAGACAGAACAAGGACTGACCACGCATTGTGGTTCATCAAGAAGTATGGCGACAAGGTCGGTGCTCAAGCAGCAGAGCGCACGCAAGGCAAGACAAGAACTGAGAATGAGGACAAGGCAGCTGTTCATTTGCAGAACAAGAGGTCGAACTCGAATGAGGACCATGGTCGTGAACGAAGTCAAAAGAAACACAAGACAGATTCGAAGGTCTGTACGTATTCCGAGAAGTGTAAGACGCTGAGGCTCAAGCACCCGCTGGACAAGTGTTTCCATTGGCAGAACGACCAGAAGAAGAAAAAGGAGTCTGTAGACCAAGGCAGCCAACCGGCAAGGGAGGGCTATAAGCCCATGAAAACGGTTGGAGCATTTGCCAAAATTAATGAGGAAGCACAGCTAGGAGGAATTCAGCTGAATAAAGAATCATTCTTTTCCTCTTATTTATCTTCTCCACAGGTTCATTTGATGCATATATATGCATACAAAGGGCCAGCACCAGGTGATAATCGCGTAGCAGTGCCAATAGGAATGTTAGGCGCGCAATGTACAGCGCTACTACTGTAGTTGGGAAGATGACAGAATGTAAATTCCTGCATCTTTGCAATGAGTGAAGCACGGTAATGCGACTCCACTGTCATGAATCTATGCTTAGTCAGAGTCAAAATGACCTTCTTAAACACGGCAAGATAGAACAAGGAGAGGGGTGTGTGGTTTAGGAAACAAGATCAAAGGAAGCGTAGGATATATTGAAGTTGCTAGATAAGGAATAAAAGGTACAGAACTATGGGATATATATATATGTTTCTCATTGCCTTCATGTAACGGTCGTGCGCGTTGCCAAGAGTCGACCGATCACTTGCCAAGTATCGATCGATCGTGTCGTGGCATGCGACATCCACCATCAACTCGACGATGGCCTTGCCCACAAAGGCAATATTGGCAATAGCCGAGGTGCGGATGCGCAACGCACGAAAGGTGGCCTTGAACTGGCCAAGAGGGCACGACTGCACATTCCCAAAGTACAGTCGGACGAGAGAAGAGGCAGCTGGAGTGACACCAGCAGGAGCACGAGCTCGGAATGGGCGGGGAGCGGGCTTCATGCCGCGGATGACTTCCAACTGAGCGGCGGAAAGTCCACAGCGCGCAGCAGCAAGATAGCCGGAGGGCGAACCAGCAGCAGCGGCAGGAGCAGCAGCAGCGGCGGCAACGGCAACAGAGGGTCCAGCTCTGGCTTGAGGCTGGGGGCGGGCAGGAGCGGCGGAAGCAGAAGCAGCAGCCGGAACAGGGGTAGGTGCAGCAGTAGGTGCGACACGGACGAGAGCGAGGAATTCAGCAAGCTGAGCGCGTATGTCAGCAATCTCAGCGCGCATAGCAGAGTTATCCGTCTCGGCCTGAGACAGGCGACTCTGCATGGCAGACTTCTCAGCCTCGAGGGCCTTGACAGTGGCGGCTTGCTTGTGGAAACGCCGCTCGAGAATGTAGTAATCGTCGTGCGCGTCCAGGAGGTCTAGGGACGAAGACTGGTCCTTGCGGGACTTGTCCAGGGCAACACGCCTTGGAGCATGGGATTCGATTTCCTGCTCGGACTCGGACGCTTCGGAAGGCTGCTTACCCCAGATAGTGTGGCTGAGGTTGGCGCGTTTCCTACTCGCCGAGGCCGACTCTCTTTGAGGAGAGGCGCGAGTGGAAGAGGGTGGAACTGCGGGGGACGTAAAGGGCGGTAGGAGGGAAGCATGGACAGCACTAGTGGAAGACGAGTGCGAGAACTGATAGGCAGGAGAACCCTGAGGGTTGGCTGGCTGAGGAAAAGCGTACTTGGGGGTGTTGCGCGATGGGAGGGCAGAGCCCAGAGTGGACTGCGTGGTAGTCGAAGGGGGGGAAGAGTTGGCAGCAAGCTGGGAGGGATGCGACACTTGGGTGGTGTTTGAGAAATAGTTGGGGGGAAATTGCGAGGTAGCACCAAAGGATGGGGTGGTGTCACGAATTAAGGTTGAGGACAGACTAGCGCTCCCTTCAATTGACCCTAGTGGCTTGTGATTACCCCGCGTCTGCTACGCGAGCCCAAATCACGTCGCGTCTCCACACGGAAAGCATAACTGGGTTAACGTTGCTTGCCCGTCCCAAGTAGACGATTGCCCGCGTCCACCTTGGTCAATTCTATTATGTATGAGCATTGGACAATCGATGACTGGAAACGGGTCCTTTGGACAGATGAAACCAGGATCAACCGATACGGTTCAGATGGCAAGGTCTGGGTTTGGAAAAACACAAAAGTCGGTGCACAAGACCGGCTCGTGGATGAAACACTCAAGTTCGGAGGAGGCCATCTCTTTATGTGGGGTTGCATGACCTATTCAGGGCCAGGTTTCATCTCATAAATCCATGGAAGAATGGATGCTGAATTGTATGTCGAGATCCTTGAGGAGTGTGTTCCATTGACGCAAGAGTGGTATGGAATTCGGCCACAGGATATGATTTTCCAGCAGGGTAACGACTCCAAGCACACCGCGGGAGTATCAAAGAGATTTTTCAAGGACTGAGATATTTTGGGGTTCAGAATTAAGTGAGAAAGAGATGTGGCTCCACACACCACACCGATTAGGTATTTATTTGTATTAAATATAATAGTGAGCTGAAGATACACTTGTTAAACTAAATATACAGTGAACTTTGGTGAAATATGCGACAGCTCCCCCTCCCCTTGGAGAACGAGGCACGAGTTCTAGGATTTTGTATGGCATATGAGGCAGAGTGAGTTGTACTGCAGAGATTTTGAATCGCGTAGATTAGGTTGATTGTGCATGAGTTTTTTTTTTTTTTTTTCGTGACATCATACAGTCAAGACCATCTGATCAAAATTGTGAGATCATCTGATGTCCCATGGACCAATGAGATGATGCGGATGGGAATGAGTGATGGATGGATGTCCAAGGTGAGAGATGAACGAGGTTGATTCCTCATTCTTTCTTTCTCATTCATCTGCCCAACACAAACACTTTCCTACAAATTTTCACAATATTTTTCATTATGTCCCATCTTCGTCCTATCATCGACTTGCGTGAAGCTAAGCGCCTTGCTGCGCTGAAAAGACAGCAGGAGGAGGAATCCACTTCGACGGCGAAGCCAGTGGGGGTATTGTCGGAGGAGATGGTACCTTTTACACAGGTACCGAAGGAAGATTGGTCTCCGACTTTTCCTTCGGACGTGGCACTAGGCAAGCGTGCATTGGCGAAGCCTGAATATGTGCCAGCATCACAACCTGACGAAGAAGATGATGACGATTTGCCACAGGGTCAATGTGGCACGGGCGAGGATTATGCGACTCAGCCCCTCGAGGAAGATGATGATTCGCCGCAGGATCAGGGTGGCACGGACGAGGATTATGAGGCTCGGCTCATCGCAGCTCAGCTGAAAATCGAGGAGCTTTGCAGTGCCCTGAAACGTGAGCGGGATACAATTTACAAGGATGAAGGCACTCAAGTGGATCGAAAGACAGCAGAGCAGGGGGTTCAAGTTGAAGCGGAGGACGATAGCAGGAAAGAGCAACGTCCTCGCAAGCGGCGTAGAAAGGCCAGGACTAACATTATAGTCCTCAATTTTGATAAGCAGACTAATTACTTTAGTTAGCTGGATGGAAATAAAGAATTCTAGCCATTCTATTTGTCGCAGCACCATTGGAATGTAATGCTCATTGAAAATGTCTTGTGCCTTTTTTTTTTTTTTTTTTTTTTCCATGCGTTTAGTTATCTCTTGTGCAGTAAGATATTTGTATTTGTTATGAACGTGTGCTTTGAGATCGTTTGCGCCGCG
>NW_026251889.1:0-8800 GCF_025024155.1 Gamsiella multidivaricata
CAGTAAAGCCCTTAGGAGCCATTGGCGAGGATCAAGAAAAAAAATTTTTTTCCAATGGACAATCTTTGCCAGGGTTTATTGGTTATTTTATGGGGGTTACTATTTCTCGCTGGTCAGGATGTTCCTGTTTGTCCCGAACAATGGTAGGAGGCGCCATATAAATCCCGCGTATTTTCCCGCAAGCCTGCCTCGGTCGTCCTGTTCCTGCTAACTTGATATCTTGATCCTTTGGACTGGCTCTCTCCTGTGTGACTTGATTCGGCAAATATTCAACTTATGTTTCGATCCGGCATATACAGTCCACGGAAAAAGTGTTAGCATGTTTTCATAATTTCGACCTTTTTTCTTTGATACTTACATCATTACCGCCTACTGCTACGAGGCTTCACGCGATCAATCTCGTATATTTGTTAAGATTACCTGCCAAGTTACGAGCCAATGGATGCACTCTATCCGGCTAATTGAGGACATGAACATATTGACCCCATTCTAACACTTTTTCGAAATATGACCACCCTCTGATTCTGTTAGCTACTGTTCTGCCATTAATAATCGATATGGCCTCCTTTATTTGCGTGAAGCCTCTTCATGCGCTCGGGCATGCTCTCATATAGCTCGTGAATGAATTTGATATCTATTGTTGTCCATATATCCTGAACACGCTCCCAGAGGTCGTCCAAAGAGCTTGGTGCCTCTGGATACTGATCAAGTCGGTACTTGAGGTGCGACCATAGATGCTCGATCGGGTTGAGGTCCGGAGAATTCGCAGGCCATTCCATGACTGCGATCTTGGATTTCCTAAGGAAGTCTTCGACTATGCCTGCTGTATGCACTTTGGCATTGTCCTGCTGAAAAAGGAATTTTGCTGGATCCATACCAAACCAATCCCGAGATGCGCAAAGATAGTCCTTCAGTACATCGAAGTAGGTTTGTGCATCCATACTTCCTGGGATCCAGCAGGCATCGCCCAAGCCATAAAATGTCATGCAACCCCAGACCATAATTTTGCCCCCTCCGCCCTGCTTTGTTTTCTGCACTTGGTGAGGTTGGATATCCTTCCTGTTGGGCTTCTTGTAATAGAATTTCCTGCCGAAGGACCCAATCCTGCTGATTATAGTTTCGTCCGAGAACATCACATTCTTCCAGTCGTCCACGGTCCATTTCAAGTGCGCCTTAGCAAATTCGTAGCGTGCTCTGATTTGATCCGGTGTCAGATCACGCTTCCTAGGCTGGACGTATGCTTTTAAGCCCTCCTGTTTAAGGTAGTTCCGGACACTGTCTACATGAACCTGCACTCCTTGCACCGATTGGATAAGTCGCTGGCCGTCGCGGAGGGTTACGGCTTTTCCTGTGACGAAATGACGAGCAAGTAAGGTCTTGGTCTTCTTCGAAACCTTCGAAGGACGCCCTATTTTAGGGGATGGAACGTTCTCCTTGTCCCTTTGACGAATCTTGGAAACGGAGAAAGTAGAGATATGCAAGGATCTTGAGACCTCGCGGACAGATTTTCCTTGCCGAAGTTGGATAATCGCATCGCGTACGGTTTGTTCTCGCAGCCGCTTCATGTTTGATGTAAACTTGGGATGAATGTGGCGTAGGATGGGAGTAGTGGATAACTGTGCAGTTGTATTGTTCTAGTTGCGAGTGAGGATGCAGACCGTAAGGGAAGAGCACAATTTATAGGATTTTTTAAAAAGTGTTAGAGTGCACCTCATGACTTTCGAGATCCTTCGTTCCTCAGCTGAAGGTCATTCAAGCCTGGAACATTCTAGAAAACTCCTTGTAAATTACGACATTGTCCACCAGACATCTCGGTCCTTGGTAATAGCGTAATAGGGAGATAAAGGAGTATAAGTCCAAAATAGCAAAATATGCTAACACTTTTTCCGTGGACTGTATACACAGATCACCGTGCATTGACATTCATACATTCTCAGCAGAATCTTAATCCAATGATGACCGCTTGGCAGGATACCATCCTGAATTATTCCTTCACGGTTCATTACCGACCGGGTTTTCTGAATATTCTACCAGACGCTTTGTCACGTCTATTTCCGGTCAAAATTCCAAAGCAGCACTCATCGAATACAGAAGAGTACAAAAGAGCTCTTGCCTACATGCATATTCTACAAAATGAAGAAACAGAAAGAGAATTAGTACCTGAAAAAGACAGGGAAGAAACCATGCACAAAGCGCATGCAATGGGTCATCTTGGTACAAATGCTATGGTGAATTCAATCCATCAAGAAGAGAAAACCTGGCCCCACATGGCCAATGACTGTCTGAATTTCATAAAACGGTGTCGAGAATGCCAACGTGTAAATATCGCACGTAAAGGCTATCACCCAATGAAGGCAATTCATGCACACTTACCTGGGGAGCACATCGCCATCGACATTGCAGGCCCTTTCGAAGAGTCTGAAGACAAAAACGTCTATTTGTTGGTTATGGTCGACGTTTGTACTCGGTTTGTATTGCTGGATGCATTACCAGACAAATCTGCATACACAGTCGGAAAGACTTTATTTAAAAGGTTTACTGATATTGGTTTCCCTCGCGTGCTACAATCCGATAACGGAAAAGAATTCGTAAATGAGTTGATCCGTATCATGACCACGCAAATGTACATTGATCATCGATTAATAACACCATATCATCCAAGGGGAAACGGAGTGGCAGAAAATCATGTTAAAACGGCATGCAATATGATTCGCAAAGAAGTCAAAGGAAATCATAAACAATGGGATCGACACATTCCATTCATCCAATTAGCTGCCAATACGCGAACTGTTAGTTTGCACAATTCATCTCCGTTCTCGTTATTCTTCGCGCGCAAAGTTAACGGTTTCTCTAACTATACCAACGAAGAAGGCAGAAATATGAATGAAGAAGAACTGCTTGAACGTCTAAAATATATGACCGAGATCGTCTTCCCCGCCATTAGAAAGAAATCTAAGGCGAAACAGCAAAAAATGATCGAACGATTTAATGCAACAGTGTTGCACAATGAATTCCCAGATGGAGCAAAAGTAATGACTCTTGATCCAATTAAAGGAGGCAAGCTTACTCTACGATATGAAGGACCATATACAGTGGTACGACGCACTTCACATGGCTCATATATCCTTAAAGATGGAACAGGAGCTATATTAGGACGTCATTATGCCCCATCTCAGCTCAAGCTTGTGCTGGATGATTTTGAAGACACTGACACCTATGAAGTGGAAAAAATCGTTAACCACAGGGCTAGTACAATCACACCTAATACGAATGAATATTTGGTCAAATGGAAGGGTTATTCTTCCGATGAAAATACATGGGAACCTGAAGATCATTTTATTGAACGACGATGCATCAGTGATTACTGGGCTGAGCATCATGCCGCACAACAAAAATCAAATAAGCGAACATACGTTGACACGGCAACAGGCACCTCTGGCCGGCCGTCTACGCGGCGCAAACGATCTCAAAGCACACGTTCATAACAAATACAAATATCTTACTGCACAAGAGATAACTAAACGCATGAAAAAAAAAAAAAAAAAAAAAAAAAAAGGCACAAGACATATACAATGAGCATTACATTCGAATGGTTCTGCGACAAATAGAATGGCTAGAATCCTTTATTTGCATTCAGCTAACTAAAGTAATTAGTCTGCTTATCAAAATTGAGGACTATAATGTTAGTCCTGGCCTTTCTACGCCTCTTACGAGGACGTTGCTCTTTCCTGCTATCGTCCTCCGCTTCAACTTGAACCCCCTGCTCTGCTGTCTTTCGATCCACCTGAGTGCCTTCATCCTTGTAAATTATATCCCGCTCACGTTTCAGGGTACTGCGAAGTTCCTCGATTTCCAGATGAGCTGCGATGAGTTGAGCCTCATAATCCTCGTCCGTGCCACCCTGATCCTGTGGCGAATCATCATCTTCCTCGAGGGGCTGAGTCTCATAATCCTCGCCTGTGACACCCTGACCCTGGGGCAAATCATCTCTCCTCGTCAGGTTGTGATGCTGGCACATATTCAGGCTTCGCCAATGCACGCTTGCCTAGTGCCACGTCCGAAGGAAAAGTCGGAGACCAATCTTCCTTCGGTACCTGTGTAAAAGGTACCGTCTCCTCCGACAATACCCCCACTGGCTTCGCCGTCGAAGTGGATTCCTCCTCCTGCTGTCTTTTCAGCGCAGCAAGGCGCTTAGCTTCACGCCTAGCTTCACGCAAGTCGATGATAGGACGAAGATGGGACATAATGAAAAATATTGTGAAAATTTGTAGGAAAGTGTTTGTGTTGGGCAGGTGAATGAGAAAGAAAGAATGAGGAATCAACCTCGTTCATCTCTCACCTTGGACATCCATCCATCACTCATTCCCATCCGCATCATCTCATTGGTCCATGGGACATCAGATGATCTCACAATTTTGATCAGATGATCTTGACTGTATGATGTCACGAAAAAAAAAAAAAAAAAAAAAAAAAAAAATCCATGCACAATCAACCTAATTTACGCGATTCAAAATCTCTGCAGTACAACTCACTCTGCCTCATATGCCATACAAAATCCTGGAACTCGTGCCTCGTTCTCCAAGGGGAGGGGGAGCTGTCGCATATTTCACCAGAGTTCACTGTATATTTAGTTTAACAAGTGTACCTCCAGCTCACTATTATATTTAATACAAATAAATACCTAATCGGTGTGGTGTGTGGAGCCACATCTCTTTCTCACTTAATTCTGAATCCCAAAAATATCTCACTGGATTCCTGCTCGAGGTCAAGTCCTCTCACCTAGTGGCCCCTATCCGATCCGACCATGCTTTGGTTGCGGCTACTTTCGACGTCCACACCTTGGTCAGCCCAACCCCACATCACATCCGGTCAGCCCACTGCGTGAAGAGCAAAAAGATCCTGGTCGACGCTGCAAGCGAGGAACAGTGGTCTGATTTTTCAAGCCAAGTGGAAGAGTTTCTTCCCCTCTACGGTCAACTGGAGTCTTATGGACTCGCGGAATATCTTCAAGGTGATCCAGAAACAACATACGCATCGCCTGAGCTCCTCCAGACGCTACCTCTCGATCCGGTGTGGGACCGCTTTCACTCCATCGTGATGTCGGCTGCCTATGCGCACCTTCCCTCTGTCAAGACTGGAGGTGTCCCGCAACCCCGTCGCGATGAAGATCGGCTCCAGGCGAAGACCAGTGACCTTGGATATATCATTCGTTCCGTCCGCAGCGCATTCAACGACCAACATGTCTCTGACGACGCACTCAAGAACCTGACGCGCAGAGAGATACACAAGTGGTACGCTGCTAATGGTGCCGAGTTTGGTCTTGGCCCGATCCCCGACGCCAACGATAATCCTGCCAGATGGGAGGCCTGGCTCGAGACTGTGAAGACAACGTGGCGTGCTGCTCGCCTCGCCCACCGTGAGTATCTAAATGCGCACCGACAAATGATCATCAACGACCACATCGACCGTCGAGATATCAACTTCGAGGCGCGCACACGGCAGACGATCCGCAGCATTCTGGAGGTTTCGTCCGGCCGGATTCATTTGGACCACCTCGTTGTGGAGAATGACGATGCTGGCCTCTATGTGACAGATGATCCAATAGAAATCAAGCAAAGGGTTCGTCAGTATTTCTGCGTCACATTTCATGCTGAACGCGTCTGCAAGCCATTGGAGGGGCGATGGGTAGATGCTTACCAACCACGGGCCGACATTGATGAGAGTTGGTATGACGCCCTCATGGAAACACCATCCCGTGAAGAGGTAGCTGCTGCTCTACAATCTCCATCTACTAACAAGGCCCCAGGCATATCAGGGCTGTCTGGAGACCTACTGAAGCACCTCGGACCGATTGCTTTCTCGGTTTTTGTCGTCCTTGTGCAGGCCAGCATTGCACAATGCACTTTGCCCACGGTGTGGCTCAAGGGGCTCATCTATTGCATCCCGAAAGGTCCGTCATGGACTGGCAAGATCAGCGAGGTCCGTCCGATAGCCCTGCTAGAGCACGCGAGGAAGATCCTGTTCACGATCTTGGTCAACCGCCTTACAGCCATATTCGCACGCCACAGCGTTTTACGCGGACCAAACTTCTCGGTCATGAAGGGCACAATGACAAAGGACCCGATACACATTCTCAACTCGGTTATGGAGGACGCCAGAGAATTCAACAAAGAGCTGTGGGTGCTGTTCCAGGATATGCGCCGCTGCTTCGACTCTGTCTCATGTGGTCCCGACGGCATGCTCGAACGTGGAATGCGCCACCTCAAGATCCACCCTAGCTTCATTCAATTCTGCTTGACGATTGCGGCCTCCAAGAAAAACCAGATCCTGACGGCTTTCGGGCTCACGGAGGAGTACAGTCCACAGTGCGGTCTGGATCAGGGCGGGGTAGAATGTCCGTTGTTTTGGCGCATCTCGTACGAAATCTTGCTGAGTGTGGTCATGGATTCCGGGCTTGGGTATCCGGTCATGCGCAAGGCTGCCTTGGCTGAACACCATCATCTCCATTTCCCGCAGCCTGCGCTCCCGGATCCGTAGCTCTTTATTGCCGCATTGGCCTTCGTAGACGATACAACCTGGGCAGCACCTAACCGTGAAAGTATGCAAGAGATCATTGAAATTGCGATGAGTTTCTTCTCCCTGAATTCCATCGAGATCAATCCAAAAAAGACAGAACTATTGGTCGTTACAACAGGTTTATGCTCGGTTAAGTGCATTATGATGTCATCAGCGCTTCGCCCATCTTTCTACGACTTTCTAGAACACTGTTGCTATCTATCCAGCCAGTTTATATAAACCCCATCCACACGTAGAACTAGACAGCAGCATTGATACGAATAAAGTCCCCTTTCCACCCTAGATTCACTTCCACTTGATCTGACCGTTTGCAGTCGTCAACCCTACCACAGGTGATCACACTGTCCCGCTTGGTGACGACATCATCGAGGCACTCCCTCAAGCGACGGCTGCCAGAATGCTTGGTGTCTGGTTCTCCGCTGATGGCAAAGGCACACACACCCGTCAACTCGTGCAGCAGGAGGTCAAGTCCATGTGTCAACTGCTATCCAGGAAAGCTATCACAGACAAGCAGGCAATTTTCATCGTCAACGATGTGCTCATCCCGCGCATTCTATACCGCCTCACGACAACCATTCTCTCAGACCAAGAGCTTACCAAGATTATTGGCCAATATGCAGGTATGGTTCGGCAGAAGGTCGGCTTGCCGAAAGGTACGCCTAACAGCATCCTGTTCCATCGACGCCTCTACGGACTTCGACACCTTGGAGACGTGCAGGAGGAGGAGCAGATCTCTACTGCATTGCTTTGGTTCAACGATCCAGGGCTTGTGGGTCAGGTTATGGAAGCAAGATCCTTGGCGCACCAGGCTGAGTGCCGTTTGCCTGTCCCGCCTTGCCAGCTGCCTGCTGTTGGAGCCCAGTTCTCCAAACACAACTTCCTGGGCCATGTGTGCCGTCTCATGTGCAGCCGCCAGATTGTTTTTGGCCAGCCATCAAGCACTCCTGATCCAAATCCCTTGATCGCCCTCCTTCTGCCCCCGAAGGTGTACCGAAAAGTTGCACGTCAACTCAGTATTGACGGTGTGACACGCCTACTCGATGTGGCCACCGCTGATGGTACTGCCCTGGCAAGCTGGGCCGAGCTGAAGCAAAGGCTGTATATCAAAAACAGGCCACGACAATGGTACGATAGTCTACGTCGCCATATCTGCATTCCAGCAACCAATGATGCGCTGTGGTGTAGTGGCTCTATATCAGGTAAAAGTACTAGCTGTGAATATGTTGCTCAATAAAAGTCTCTTCTGCTTTACGAAGTTTCTACATAATAATTATCTTACGGTGTATGGATAAAGCTCCAGATGTGGGGGCACTGGTAAGAGATCTTTCAACGGTGAGGATAATAAAGACAGTGTGATAGTATCCTAGGCTAACCTTCTGCTTAGCCCTCAACCACGCCCCCATCACCGCGCCTCCACCACTGCGCCCCCTGTATATTAGTATAAATACCTCTATCTCTCTGTATAATAAAGATCATCCGTTCTAGCCCTTGTCTCTTGTCCCCTGCCTCTCGTGTTCCTACCTCGTGCCCTCTTGTTCCTGCACTTGTTCCTTCCTTCGTTTTGTTGCTATTACACATACCCACAAAATTTAAAAAACCCATCTTTTTCAGTACTTGGTGCGCTTTCCCTTAGCCCTATGAAGGGCACAAAGCCGTCTGGGCATGCTGCTGATAAGGTTTTGGCAGTACTCCTTAGGAATGTTGTACCATTCCTTCGAGATGCGCTCCTATAGCTCTTTGCCACTTTTCGGTGGTTCCCGGTACTTTGCCAGCTGTTTCTTGAGGTACGCCCACATATTCTCGATTGGATTGAGGTCGGGCGACTGTGCCGGCCAGAACAGCAAGCGTCGGTCCTCCTCAGTCAGATTGGCGGACTTGAGGTATTGCTTGGTGACCTTGGCGGTGTGCTTGGGATCGTCGTCGTACTGGAAGTTAAACTCGTCCTGTACCATGCCCCATTCCTCCACAGACATCTTCAAATCCTCTTGCAGAATCTGGATATACAGCTGGGAGTCCAAAGTGTCGTCAATCATCGCGATATATCCAGGCCCGTGCCATGAGAAACAGGACCACACCTTGACGTTCCCTCCACCAAACTTGACGGTACCTTCCACAGTTCGGCCCGTTACTGCCCCTGGCGCATCATCCCACACCCATTGCATGCCATCCGAGCAAATCCGGTTGATTTTGGAATCGTCGGAGAACACCACTTCGGCCCAGTCGT
>NW_026251890.1:0-7873 GCF_025024155.1 Gamsiella multidivaricata
AACTGATCAGAAGCATGCCTAGACGACTCCGGGCGGTGCATAGAGCGAAAGGCAAGCATACAAAGTACTAATCCAGCTTGCAATCCAATAAAAAGGGTGCGTTCTTGATTTTTGGCGTGCAAGGTTCAAAGCTGCTACAATGATGCGTCATACGCCAAGAATAATAACTTAACAACTGCTTGAGTGATAGATTCCAGAGTTTGCGGTAATCTTCAATATTGCCGTGGCAATAAATATGCGAAGTTTGAAAGAGATTGAATGACAGAATCGTCCATGAGATGATGAGAAGTGAATTTTGTAAGAACATTGTAGCAGCTTTGAACCTTACTGTATACATGTCTGGGGTCTATTGTACAGTGTCGTAGCGGTGTTGTCATGGTGCCGGGCTCCCATCCTGGCTCTGTGTGTCGTAACCGTGCAGCTTGGTAACCGAGTGGTAATCCTGTTGCACGATCGATCGATACTTGGCAAGTGATCGGGCGACTCTTAGCAACGCGTACGACCGTTACACGAAGGCAATGAGAAACAAATACAGTACCGGCCAAAACTGGAACAATGTTTTTATATATTCTGCATCGACACACATATCTCAGGACTGCATGATTGGATCGCAGCAAAGCTTGGAATGAGAATGGATATGCTATTCATTAACGTGTTTCATAAGCCTCAGCTCGATTCTGAATGGTACTGTTAAGAAATTGTAACGCCAACATTCTGAACCATTTGTTCCAGTTTTGTCCCGACCCCCCAAAAAACACCCCTACAATACTTCCTCATCAAGGTCTCCGGGACGGATGATTTTATCTTTCTGTTTCTTTCACATTTTGTCAATACTATCCTAATCCTTCTTCACAGAGAATATGAAGCCTGTAGCCCCATGTATCATCAAGGAAGCCATAAGGCTCACAAAAGAGGGCTTTTCCACAAGGAAAACAGCTCTCCGCCTCGACATCTCCCATAACACTGTCCGCAGGATCCTTTCCAACAACAAGGAGAACATCCCAGTCAACAAGGGAGGTCGACCCAGAAAGATTCTGGCGAGTGCAGTGGAACATGTCAAGTTGAACCTAAAACGTGGACTCATACAGACTGCTGTTGAGGCCACTCACCAAGCCAACCAACTCAATCCGCAGCCTGTGTCCGTCCGTAAAATCAGGAGGCGTCTTAGAGAAGCTGGATTAATCGCCAAAAAGGTGGTCAGGCGGCCGGCTCTCAAAAAAACACATATTCACGGCCGTCTGCAATTTGTTAAAAAATATCGAGAGTGGGCAGAGGAAGACTGGGCTTCAGTTGTTTGGTCCGACGAGTCCAAAGTCAACAGGATTTGTTCAGACGGGTTGAGATGGGTCTGGGATGATCAGCCAGGGAGGTTAACCAGTCGCACAGTCCAAGGAACAGTCAAGTTTGGCGGTGGCAATGTTATGGTATGGTCGTGCATGTCATGGAATGGACCTGGCTATATAGCCTTGATTGATGACACCCTGGACTCAGAGCTGTATATACAGATCCTGGAAGAGGATCTACACATGTCTGTTGAAGAGTGGGGCATGGCCAAGGACGAATTCATCTTCCAACATGACAACGATCCCAAGCATACAGCCAAGGTCACCAAGGCATATTTGGAGTCAGCCGGCATTACAGAAACCGAGGGAAGGCTTCTCTACTGGCCAGCGCAGTCCCCCGACCTCAACCCCATTGAGCACATGTGGGCGTACCTCAAGAAACAGCTTGCCAAGTACCCAGTGTTTCTCAAAAATATTCGACTTTTATTCGACTCGTGCTAGGCCAATGTAACTGTCGAATCGAATTTCGAATTTCATTCGAATTTTACATTGGCCTAGCACGAGTCGAATAAAAGTCGAATATTTTTGAGAAACACTGCAAGTACCCAACGCCGCCAAAAAGCTGTAAAGAACTGTGGGAAAGAATATCAGTAGAGTGGTACAGGATTCCAGTCGACTATTGCCGCACTTTGATCAGGAGTATGCTAAGGAGACTCAAGGCATTCTATAAGGCCAAGGGGAAGCAAACCAAGTATTGATCATGCGTGCATTCCTGAAAAGAGTATTTTTTTATGTGAAAATAAAGTGAGCGGCCATAACTGGAACGGTTGGTTAGAAATATCAAGAGTGATGTTTCTCAGTATCCACCATTGCTATCGTCTTATAATTCTTTATACATATTCGTTGGTGATGCAACTACGGTTACACTTGTTTTTGTAGCGATATCATGACCATTGGAGGAGATAGGTAATTAATTGTAGAAATATAAAAAATATTGTTCCAGTTTTGGCCGGTACTGTATATACAAAAAATAAAGTACATATGGATATGAGACTTAAGAATCACATAGAAGTCCATAGAGTCATTAGGTCCTTCTCGAATTTTCTATAGCGGTGGAAGAAATAGCAGGGTATAGTTCTCCGAGGTTCCGGAGCAATCAAAGGAACGACTGTGGAGATGTGAAGAAAAAACTCGAATTTTACTAAAACATATGAACTTTTTGTTGCGCACTGTATATTTGAAAATATCTACAAATGCATATAGTCTCAGAGACACTATGCTCTTAATAAAGAATCGGCACCGAGCGGTGGTGGATTCAGAGAAATGAGGCACTCTATATAAGCAAGACAATATAGTGAATAGGGTTCAAAACCTTCTCAATGCCGTGCTCCATACAGAATTGCGATTGCATAGCAACAATACAAGGTATCAATACAAAACTACGTTGCAATGTTCATCATCGGCAATACCGCCTTCATACCGAGTTTGAAGTCATTCTGATAAACAGTTGTTGTTCACGTAGACAAATCATGAGTGTACGGCGATTATTGAGACAGTTTTAAATCATAGTGTATACTCAATGTGTATATACATACTCCTTTACGATCTTTTCCTAAATTGTAGGTTATAGCGTCTGATAGTTACGCGTTTAACGAATTGCTCCATTCGCTGTGTTTAGGCGCTTTGGTACTTCTGGCTAGACGAAGCGAACAAGGATTTGCATGCTGAACGGAAGCGTCGTATCCGTGATTGTAATTTCGTCCCCACTTGAGAATAGCTCTTTCAGTGTCTTTAACAGGTTTGGACGTGTGGCTTCCTCCAACGGTTTTGGCGCCTGCATGTATAGAGGCTTGCCAGCCAATGAAAAGCTAGGTTTCTTAAGTTGCCTATATCGTCCATATTGGTAAAGTATAGAATTCAGTTTTAAAAATATGCTGAGGTGATGGTTTAACCCTGTTGTTCTATAACCAAGCACAGCAGAAGACTTACACATCGGGCTTTTCCTTAAGGTAGTCCATAAGGTCCTCGAGGGTTTTGCTTCCGTTAAATTCTAGTCTTGTAGCAGAATTACTGCACACAGGACAGTCATCCTTTCGTTGATGCTCAAACGTATAGGTATAAACGCTATCGTTGCCGCTATACATCATATAGTTGTTCAGGTTTTTGGCACATGTGGTCGCAATCTTGAGCGCTTCGTTACAGCATGATGCTAAAAGGTTGGAAATATCCAACTGTCAGTGTTTTGCCTTGTTACCGGGACCTCATAGACACGAAAAGATTATAGCCAGTTAAAAGTTCTGTACCAGCAATAATGGCATTAGTCGCTGCGATGGCGGGAATAATGTTTTTGACGACACCCTGTGTCAAGCTGTAGGTAACCCCCTGGATGTTGTACTGCTTCGCGCGTGCAAGTGCAACCTCATACAGCCACTGAATATCCTTAGGGTCGTCCGTATCCATCTTTCGCTCTAAAAATACAATGAACGTCTCAAGTTAAAGGCGCCTGTCCACGACATAAGAGAGAAGCTGACTTCAAAGAGGGAAACTCACCTCCGTACTTGTTGGGCCATTCAAGGACAGAAGCCCACTCAATACAATGCTCTGGTAAGCGAGGCGTGTTCGCGATGGTGCACAGAGGGAAACCAGTAGGTTTGCTCAGCATATCCATTGAGCATTCATAACAAGAAGTAATTCCTGGAAGAATTACGCGAGCCTGGCCCTTAAATCCTTCCGTTCCTCCGTCAATCAAGGGCTTGATCGAGTCAGGGTTGTCCTCATCCCGCATGCTAACTAACGTTGCGTTGATCCAGCGCCGGGCCTCAATAGAGTCAAGGCCACAGATGATGAGAGCAAACTCCGAATAAAAGTCCTCGTCCTTATCCTGGATCTTACAGTAGTGACTAATAAGGCAAAAAAAAAAAAAAAAAAAGATAGCATTGCTCAGTTCACGTAACCTAAACGGGCCAACACTGTCCTGAAATGTCCTATGGCAAGAAACCTACGGCGTGACATCGACTCCCTGGACGCGTTTGTTGATGAATGCTGCGGCAGTTACAGCCTTGGGTTTGCCCACATCGGCGCGTCTACGAACATGGAACGAACACCAAAAAAAAGTTTGTCAGCAAGGTACTGTTGTCAAGGCAAGGTATTCTTCTAAGAAGCAACATGATCCCCGAGCAGATTACCGAAAGAGGAACTGGCGGTTCAAATTTGAGACATCGATAGTATCCATGTCAATGACATGAATGTCACAGAAACCCGACAGGGCCAGGTTCTTGAGGATTTCGCAACCGAGTCCGCCTGCGCCAATGACAAGAATCTTGCAGCTCTTGATAAACTCCTTGATCTATGTGGGTTATGGAAGAGATTGGATCGTAGAATCAGTGTTCTGATTCGGGTCTGACATCAGTTCTGCATTCGTGTCCATGGATTCATGCACGAATCCGCAGCAGACAAGTACCTCCTCCTGTGGCTCAAACTCTGGGTGAATTAGACTGGTGCGATCGAGCAGCTTGTAGATACCGGCCCAACGCTCGTTGTCAGTGATTGTTTGTGTGTCGGCCATGGTGGAAGTTGCTGTCGATGGGTGTGCAGTTGGTTGGAAGAAAAGTGAAGAAGTGAGCTGACTGTTGCTCAGGACTCATTTTGACACTGTGAGAAATATGGTTTACACTGAACACTGAAACCAACGATTTATTCATGGTTTACAGCTTCCTTGATGTGGTGGTGGCGATGGATGTCATCCTCTGCACTAGGAAATGTGCTGGGCTCGGACTGATACTCATCGCCATGATGGACTTGTTCATCAGCTGCTCGCCCGTATCGTCCTCGTCTGCATCGATACTGCTACGACGACCGACAATATTAACCCCATATTCCTCCTGGTCCACATCGCCCTCCGCCCCTTCTGCTTCTTCCTCGTCGTACTCGTCATATTCGTCGTCATCCTCATCTTCGTCCTCGTCGTCTCCACTGTCATCCTCCCATTCTTGATAGATTCCTTGCATAAAGGGAGCACTCTGGCGCAGACGGTAAGGGTCGAATGGGAAGAAGGTCTCGAGTTCATGGGGGAGAACACCCCCGTTCGCTTGTCCGTTGCCGTTCGCTCCGCCTCCGTTGGATCCATTGCCTGCGGTATTTGCGTTGTAGTTACGAGGGATAAAAATCTTCTTATTTTGCTCCAGGATCGGGTAGATGTACATAAAGTTGAGGTCATTGGAGAGCCGAGCAAACTGCTTAACCACATTACTTGAGCAAATCTACAAAGAATATCAGCGATTCGTATTAATAAAGATCGTTTTGACCAGACAAGATCCAAGGTATGCATTCACACTAAAGCACCAAAGCAAAATCATACCTTCAATGGGTTCAATCGACTGGTCACGATTCGCTGAAGACAGGCGAGTCCTGTATGCCATTGCCGCGTTACAGACTTTTCAGTGTTTTGTTCTGACGTCCCATCCATGCATCCAACAATCATGCCTGCGCTATCAAAATCGTCCTTGCCGCCCTGGACCTTGCTTGCTCCGTCTATCACCAGGACCTTCCACCGGAAGCAGAAGATGTAGAGCAGTGCTTGTACGGCTGCGTAGAAAACTGCGTACCGATCCGCATCCGGCAGGACGTTCGAACCCGTATCGACCCGCTCCACAGTCTCAAGAGCGAACCCGCCCAGCATATCGACCACCATTCCGACCTGACGCACATCGAGATATTTTGCCCGGGCAACAAACGACGACATATAGGCTGCGGCTGCAACTCGGGCGACCTGCGGTTGTGATTTGTCCAGGATTTGCTGTCCAAGGGTGCCGAGAAAGATGTCCGAGAAATAGTTCGACAGGGAGATGTAGTAGAAATGCAAGAACTGCGTATGCCGTGACTTGAACGTGTGCAATACCGTTTTTGTGAAAATGTCCAGAAGTACAAAGAACAGCTGCTGAATCGGCACAGGCGGCTGACCGTCTGATGTCGGTAGGTCGCGGCAGCTCTCAACATATGATTTCAGGTGTGAGAACACCAAGAACAACATGCCATCCAGCTTTTGCGTCATTTCCTTGATGTTGAGAACTGTTACCTCCATGGCATCGGAATCGTCAGAATCTGATCCCGAATAGTCATCCAAGACCGATTCATCGTCACCATTCCCGTCTTCATCCTCGTCGCCTGCGTCGAAATCGTGCACAACCTCGGTGTCCGAGTCCTCGAGCTCCTCTAGCTCTACTTGGATTTCCACCTAAAAAGTATCAAGGTATAAATTCAGGCCCCATTCAGAACACAGAGAAATAGAGTATCCATAGATCTAGAAGAAAAATAAACATCATTTAGCCTACTTACGTCGACCTGAATAATTCGATCAATGACAACGCTCAAAATCTGGGCCCGGAGGACGGGTGCATATTCTGAAACGCGGAGAATATTCTTGACAAAGATAATATGAGCGCTAATGGACTCTCGCTTGTGAGGGAACTCTGCAACGAGCAGTGGGAACAAAGAGGTGGGGCCCGTGGGGATCAGACTAAGAATGTACTTGAGAGCCTGGTGAACACGCTCAAACTGCTGCTCACGACTAATCATGAGTATATTATCTGTCGTTGGCCTGGATCCTGTAAGGATCATACAAAGAAAAATATAAAAAGGCGGTCAGAGTTCGGGTCAAAAGTCGTTTACAAGGAGTGACAGTTGCAATGTGCCAAGGGTACGTACGAGTAGTGAACTTCCGGACCAACATCGACTGGATTGGCACGACATAAAACGCATGCGCTGATACGATATTGCCCAGGAAGGACAGGTAGTTCTGCACAAAAACGTCATCTTGAATAGCCCAATCGATCTGGAGCATCGCATCGATGAGTGCTGAGCAAGATTTATCCAGCAAGGATATGCATTGCGACATCGCTTGGATCCATTGCAGCATTTTGGCAGGAGTCAGCGGTGCTGGCTTTGATACGGTCAGTTGTGCAATCAATTCTTCGTACGGCACTGGGTTACCCTAGATCGCGCATAGGACCAACAATGCAGTTGATCAGCAACTGCTATTAACTGAGCACAATTGAGTGCAATTAAGCACAAAAGGTTTTCAAAGCTAGCCAAGGACCCAAGGGACCAAGGCACAATGATAAAGAAAATTCAAATTTGGTGGCAAAACAGGGCCTGCGCGGTATTACCTGCTTCTTTTCCCGAATGGCACTACTGATATAAGTCGTCATCATGATCTGGCCCTGGCGCAACCTCTCAAAATCGGCAACCTGTTCTGAGGAGACCATCGAAGCAGAGGCCATGACAGGGGTCGAAATCGATCTCTTCATGAGCGAGTTAGCAGTTGTGAGGATGTCGGATCCGCTTGATCGTTTGCGGTGGCCACCAGTGATAGAGATGTTGTGATTGTCAGGAGAAGAGATGGTTGTGGTCAGGCTGGGAGTAAAGGCGACCTTGGATGAGAGAGTCGCCGCAGTCGCCCGCGGGGAGTGTGAGACAGGCATGGCAATGGTACTGGTGCTGTTGCTTGTGTTTGTGTCGAGTTGGGCGGGGCTCTTCTTCTTCTTGCTGCGGTTGTTGATAAAGGATTGGACCATTCACTCAATAGAAAAGGA
>NW_026251891.1:0-7780 GCF_025024155.1 Gamsiella multidivaricata
GGGAAGGTGTGATAGTATCCTAGGCTAACCTTCTGCTTAGCCCTCAACCACGCCCCCATCACCGTGCCTTCACCACTGCGCCCCCTGTATATTAGTATAAATACCTCTATCTCTCTGTATAATAAAGATCATCCGTTCTAGCCCTTGTCTCTTGTCCCCTGCCTCTCGTGTTCCTACCTCGTGTCCTCTTGTTCCTGCACTTGTTCCCTCCTTCGTTCTGTTGCTATTACAACATGGATTATTAAGCCTAATGGCGTTAGAGGAGACCGGGATGGCTAATAGAGATACAAGGTGATGCCGGGTGCGAGAGTATGGCGTCTTTATCAAACGCGAAGGCGATGTGGCTGCGAGCAAACCTTAATCTGCCCTGAGACGCGACAGAGCAAAAGATCAAACGTAAATAAGATCTCTTTTTTGCTCTCTCACTTGCACCTTGCCTACGAACTATGGCGCGGTTCGTGACAGTCTTGGCTACGGCTGCCAAATCTACGACGGCACCATGAAAAAGGAACATTACATTGGAATACTCGCCACATCATTGAAGGACACAGTCGAATATTACGGGCTTCAAGCGGGGGGTTTTATTTTCCAGCACGATAATGACTCTAAACACACTGCTCGTGCGACAAGACGCTGTTTGGATGAGCAAGGATACACGCTACTGCCATGGCCTGCACGATCTGCTGATTTAAACCCCATAGAGCATGTGTGGAGGTACATCAAAACTCACATAGGCCTGCGAGAAAGACGACCCACCAGTATCCACGATCTATGGCAAGCAGTTCTCGAGGAATGGGAAAAGGTTCCTGAAGACTTCGTCAGGAAGCTCTACGAGTCGATGCCGGACCGAGTTCAGGCTGTATTGAAGGCGAAAGGTGGCCACAGAAGGTATTAAGAGTGGCAGTGAAAAATGGTTACAATGACATAGCATTACGAAAGCATATATTTCTCCGCAAGGAATAAAGGCACTGCCATCATGTGTACTACATTCTTTAGCCTCGATAGTTGCCTTCGTATTTTATTAGAACGACTCTTCGAATGATATAGTATATCATGAAGTAAAAGCACGAAAACAAAAAAGTGCAATTTATTGTAACCTTTCCTCAAAGTACTGTATATGGTCCTGGCCCGAAGGATAATGAGGCTCGACTCATCGCAGCTCAGCTGGAAATCGAGGAGCTTCGCAGTGCCTTGAAGCGTGAGCGGGAGATAATTTACAAGGATGAAGGCACTCAAGTGGATCGAAAGACAGCAGAGCAGGGGGTTCAAGTTGAAGCGGAGGACGATAGCAGGAAGGAGCAACGTCCTCGCAAGCAGCGTAGAAAGGCCAGGACAGGACTAACATTATACAGTGCCGTTCAAAACTGAGCCAATATTTTGCAAATTTCTACTCTAAGAGCTGATACTCACAAACAAGCGATCGGATTACCTTGGAACTTTGTAGGAATGTTCTTTAGCCATTATCGAAGACGTTGGTAAAAGGTGAAGTCGGTACCATCAACCGTTGTAAAGTTATAGTCGTCGGTAGGGGCCACGTGATTAGCTTAGTTTTGAACCATACCCGTAAAAAAATACTAAACGTAGTGTTATAAATATTTTTACATACACAATGGATCGCTTTCTTTTGCAAATAGCTACACCTTACCACGGTACATCACTCTGCCAAAAATGAGGCCGATCCTTCCACTCAAGGTCAAGGAAGCCATAAGCCTGATGATGGATAATGTTTCAACTCGGGAAACCGCTCGTCGACTTGATATTTCGCAAAGAGCAGCCGCAAGGATCTATTCCGCCAATAAGGAAAAGATGCCGATCAACAAAGGAGGCCGTCCGAGGAAGATTGGCAAGGAAACTATCGAGTTTCTCAAGCTAAACCTGAAGAGAGGAATTTTCCGGAGCGCTGTCGACGCCAAGAATCGAGCAAATGCTATTCTTCCGGAGCCTGTTTCCGTTACGACAGTTCGACGACGTTTGAGGGAAGCTGGATTGGTTGCCAAAAAGAAGGTCAAGAAGTCAAAGCTCACCAGAAAGCACATAAGAGGGCGAATTACTTTCATGCACAAGTACAAGGAGTGGACCGTCGACGACTGGGCTGAAGTGGTGTTCTCCGATGAGTCCAAAATCAACCGGATTTGCTCGGACGGCATGCAATGGGTGTGGGATGATGCACCAGGGGCAGTAACGGGCCAAACTGTGGAAGGTACCGTCAAGTTTGGAGGAGGGAACGTCAAGGTGTGGTCCTGTTTCTCATGGCATGGGCCTGGATATATCGCGATGATTGATGACACTTTGGATTCCCAGCTATATATCCAGATTCTGCAGGAGGATTTGAAGATGTCTGTGGAGGAATGGGGCATGGCACAGGACGAGTTTATCTTCCAGCACGACAACGATCCCAAGCATACCGCCAAGGTCACCAAGCAATACCTTCAGTCCGCCAATCTGACTGAGGAGGACCGACGCTTGCTGTTCTGGCCGGCACAGTCGTCCGACCTCAATCCGATCGAGAATATGTGGGCGTACCTCAAGAAACAGCTGACAAAGTACCGGGAACCACCGAAAAGTTGCAAAGAGCTATGGGAGCATATTTCGAAGGAATGGCACAATATTCCTAAGGAGTACTGCCAAAACCTTATCAGCAGCATGCCCAGACGGCTTCGTGCCCTTCATAAGGCTAAGGGAAAGCACACTAAGTACTGAAAAAGATGAGTTTTTTAATAAAAATGGAAATTTTGTGGGTATGGTTCCAAACTGAGCCAATCACGTGGCCCCTACCGACGACTATAACTTTACAACGGTTGATGGTACCGACTTCACCTTTTACCAACGTCTTCGATAATGGCTAAAGAACATTCCTACAAAGTTCCAAGGTAATCCGATCGCTTGTTTGTGAGTATCAGCTCTTAGAGTAAAAATTTGCAAAACATTGGCTCAGTTTTGAACGGCACTGTAGTCCTCAATTTTGATACAGTAGCCGCCAAAATCCTTCAAATGTTTTTTAATTTTTGTATTTTTTTTCTTTTGCAACAAAAGTGTCTTTAAAAGATTGCTCCATGCTTTATTATGTTTTTTGATGTGGATTATAGCAAACATGACAAAAAAGTCCTGACGTGTCCAGCGCTCTTCGTTGCAGAGAAAACGTGGGTCGAATCACGGTACCTCATTTGAAGGATTTCGCCGCCTTCAGGTCTTCCAACTTTAGTACTTTGTATGTCCACCTCTGGCCTTCAGAACCGCTTCAACTCTTCTTGGCATGGACTTGTAGAGGTTCTGAATTATCTCCAGTGGTATCAGCTCCCACTCCTCCAGCACAACTCCCCATACTTCATGGATGCTGGTTGGTCTCTTCTCTCTGCGGCCGATTTGGACTTTAAGGATGTCCCAGATGTGTTCATTGGGATTCAAGTCTGCAGATTGAGCTGGCCAGGGTAAGACTTCAATATTCTGATCCTCAAGGTAGCGTGTAGTGGCCTCGGCGGTGTGCTTGGGGTCGTTATCATGTTGGAAAATATAGTTGCCTGGTTGGTACTGATAGAACTCAAGGGTATCCTTGAATGTACCATCAAGAATCTGGATGTAGTCCTCCTTTTTCATGGTTCCTTCGTATATCTAGCATCCGTATCCAAGTCCCTGCCATGTTATACAGCCACAAAACATAAGTGATCCGCCTCCATGCTTGACCGTTTGCTGAAGGTGAAATGGCTGCACAGGATCCCCTGGCCGAATCCAGCAGTAGACGATGCCATCCGAGCTCCAAAGGTTGATCTTCGTTTCATCGGAGAAGACAACGCATTTCCAGTCGTCAATAGTCCAGTGTCTGTGTTGCCTTGCCCAGTTCAATCGTGCCTTCCTGTGTTTTGCGCTGAGGAACGGTTTTTTGGTATTTTTTTTGGATTGAAATCCGATCTCTCGAAGGTTGCAAAGGATCGTACGATACGAGATATTGACACCACCATCTCGAACATGCTTATACACCCCTACTCCTGTCTGCAGGAGGCCGAAAGGAGGTTTCTCTTGATCTCATTCTTGTCACGGGTCGAAAGAATCCTAGGCCTTCCTGCCGGCTGCCTTTGTAGTGTGGGTAGACATTTTGTACGGATGTTGGAAACTGTTCCTAGACTGACAGACAGCCTCTTGGAGACATTAGTGACAGAATAGCCTGCTTGAAGAAGGTTGACGACCGAGTTTTCCTTGTCTTGACTGATTTTTTCATTGTTGCGAGAATGGACATACTGTATAACACAAACACATGCCTCGAGTACTTGCAGGTGAGTTCCTTTCACAACATGTTAGAGGTGGATATCTGTGCTTGATGCTAACGTCTGCTCACATACACGATACGCTCTTTGTAATTTATGATTGTGTTTATAGCGTCTCGCAATGGGAAAACCGATGGAGGATCCTCTCTCAGTCACCAACTCTGAGGCCTCGGAAGTATCACTGCGGCTACTTGCGGCATCGCCAGTGGCGACGCGATTGTTAGAAGACGGACTCTTCAGCGGAAGTGAGCAAGGCAAGAATGTGGAAGAAAGAACGATCCCCTTTGGCGACATTGGGCAAACATTTACTCTCGCAAGCCTGGTAATGTTCGAGATAACACATGAATTGTTGTTGCTGCTGCTGCTGTTTTTGTGCTTCTATTCATTCAGTAAATAATACAGCCTTTTATCTTCGCCCTTGTTTATTTCAGGCTGGCGAGCTTGCCAAAAGCAAGGCGGCGTGGTTGTCATACATGGTGCACCTTGGTGGACTGACATTTCGTGTCGGTAAGAAAGCACTACGAATTCTAAACTAGGTGGCTGCAGAGCGATTTGGGAGCGCTATTCTGCACAGGCATCATGCAAGCCTGGAGGATGTGAAGGGCGCGTTTAGGTCACTTACCGAAGACGGAAACATCGACAGAATCATTGGTTTATACGCCCGCGGTATGCAGCAACACGATGTTGGAGCTCATGATTCCAAAAGAAGGAGGAGGACCACTGTAACTCGATGCGTTTCACCCTACTGACTAATACACTGACTCCGGGAATTGAGTAAATGTTTTCTCGGTTTATCATTGGCGCTCCATAATTTTATAACGGAAGGTAGAATGAACTTACGTTTCATTACCAAATTAGCATTACTACGTCTAAGCAGTATAGTGAAGTTTGAAATCATTCTGACATCATTCCAAGGAGAACGCAAGGTATTTGTCTATCTGCTGCATTTACTCAATTTCCGGCCTCTCATTCCAAAATATTTAAATCGTTTACACTTCCCTCGCCTTACCATCTGCATTCTCGCCGTTTCTCACAACCTGTAGCTCCTTCTACCATTTTCTCTCCTACGCAATGAAGAAGCTCAGTTCCATCGTTGAGGGTCTCATCATCGAGAACCTAAAGTCCGGTATGACCACAAGACAGATTGCTCGGAAGCACTCTGTTTCTCAGTCCAAAGTGTCCCAAATTGCGCAAACAGTCAAACAGAGCATTCCTCCAGCCAAAGCCGGCCGTCGAAGCCAGGTATCCCCAACCACTCGACGCGCAATCGTACGACGTATCACAAACGGCGATCTTAAAACGGCCGTTGATGCGCAGAAGCATCTCTCTGAGCAACTGGGCATCAACATCTCTACCAACAGGGTCAGAGAGATCTTCAGGGAGGAGGGACTGACGGCAATGCGAAAGGTCAAGCGCCCCAAACTGACCGCCAATCATCGCAGGGAACGTATGGATTTTGTCCGCATGTATGAGCATTGGACTATCGATGACTGGAAACGGGTTCTATGGACAGATGAAACCAGGATCAACCGATACGGGTCCGATGGGAAGGTCTGGGTTTGGAAGAACACAAAAATCGGCGACCAGGACCGGCTCGTTGACGAGACGCTCAAGTACGGAGGAGGTCATCTTTTTATGTGGGGTTATGCAAACGGTCAAATCAGGTGGAAGTGGATCTAGGGTGGAAAGGAGGCTTTATTCGTATCAATGCTGCTGTCTAGTTCTACGTGTGGATGGGGTTTATATAAACTGGCTGGATAGATAGCAACAGTGTTCTAGAAAGTCGTAGAAAGATGGGCGAAGCGCTGATGACATCATAATGCACTTAACCGAGCATAAACCTGTTGCATCCTTCCCGTTTTGAAAAAAAAGTCTACTTTTTGTTATTGATTTTGAACTCTGCCAAGGCCTCCTTGGCATTGGTGAGTGCTGATCTTGGTTCCCATGTAGCGTCCTCCAGGGGGTATCCCTTCCATTGTACGAGCCACTTTGGTGTCTTACCGAACACCTTATAATCGAGAATGCGTTCCACTTCGTACTCTTCCATGCCATCAATGAGCTCCGGTGGCGGTCGAGGCGGAGTGCGGTCTCCATATTCCGGCGGTGATTCAACATGTAATCGCAATAGATCAGCATTGAAGACGGGGTGCTGACGCATGGAAGGCGGTAGGTCGAGCTTAAATGCGTTATCGTTCACCTGTTCGACGATCTTGTACGGGCCAATGAATTTGGGTTCCAGCTTCTTGGAGGGCCGGTTGGAGTGCGCTGCGACAGAAAGGTGCTCAGTGCTCAGGAGGACCATGTCGCCGACAGCAAATGGTACTTGTCTGCGTGATTTATCCGCTTGCTGCTTTTGCCGATTCTGTGCTTCAATGATTGCATCCCGGGCCTGAGCAAGTGCTGTTGCTTGGGACGCGACGAAGTCCGAGACTGATGGCGCGTTGGTGGCGGTGGGTTTCATTAGTGATGCCGGAACGAGAGGATGGTGTCCGTAGTTAAGGAAAAAGGGCGAAAATCCAGTTGTCGGGTTCATCGAATTATTATAAGCGAATTCCATCATCGGTAGAAAGAGGTCCCAGTCCTTCTGGTGGTAAGAGATATACGACCGCAGCATCTCCTCTAGAGTCCTGTTGGCTCGCTCGGTTTGGCCATCCGATTGAGGGTGGTATGCAGTCGACATGTTCAGCTTGGTTCCCATCAGCTTCATTAGCGCTGTCCAAAATTTTCCTGTGAAACGGGAGTCGCGGTCGGAGATGATTGTACGTGGCATGCCATGCAGTCTGAATACTTGGTCGAAGAAGAGGCGAGCTACGTCTGAGGCGGAATCCGTGGTACGACTGGCGCAGAAGTGAACCTGCTTTGATAATTTGTCCACAAATACGGTGACTGCATCGAAAGAGCGGGCTGTCCTGGGTAGAGATACGATAAAGTCCATTGACACGGTGTCCCATCGCTGGCTAGGAATATCGAGAGACTTGAATAGCCCTGCTGGGTGCTGTAGTAGGGGTTTGTTGCGTTGGCACTGCTCGCATGATTTGATGTAAGCCTTAATGTCCCGCGCCATCCGTGGCCAGAAGAATGTCCGTCGCATATGCTCGTATGTTTTGTCGAATCCAAGGTGACCGGCCATTGGAGAGTCATGGGAGTCGTGAAAAAGTTGCGAGCGGAGATCAGCATCTTTAGGGATACAAAGTCGTTGTGTGCCATTGTCATTGATCCAAAGTAGGTCGTCCGCAATAAAGTAGCGGTCAGATGGACTTGCCTTGCGGCAGCGTTCATAAATTGGTCCCAGAGCGGAGTCTGTAGTATAACAATCCATCAGGCGCTGCCGTAATCCTGTGTCCATGCTTATATTCAGAGAGTTGAGCTGGCCGCTGCTAGGATCCCCAGCCTTGTGATCGGGTCTTCTGGAAAGCGCATCAGGAACAATATTGTCCTTGCCTCGTTTGAACTTGAAAACAAAGTCATATTCTTGGAGTAGCTCCATCCATCTCGCCTGTCGGCGAGTTAGATTCGGTGAG
>NW_026251892.1:0-7652 GCF_025024155.1 Gamsiella multidivaricata
TTACGATTAATTTCGAGATGTGATAAGGATTTGTGATGAGATGGCATGATTTAATTGGTTTGGTAAGGAAAATGGAGAAGAAAGAGTGATTTGGCAGTATTCCATTGGAGGGATTTTTTTTTTCTTCTCTTTTAAAAAATATATTAGAGAGTTTTTTTTTCGTCAAAATTTTCGTCAGGAAAAAGAACTTTATTTCCTTGACGGAAACTCAAATAAACGTGTTTCATTTACTTATCGTAGATGTTAACTTTTATAGAAGTCACAATGTCAAATGAACTATGCTCCTAGTCCTAGGGCTATTTTACTTCGCGAAGCTTCTCTTCTCTTTTTCACACACACATACACACACACACACACACACACACACACACACGCACATTCTCTCTCTTCTACCGTTCCATACTAGAACTGCTGCATCACACTCGATCTAAGGTAAACTATGTGGAGCATTTACTGCTCATATGCTCATCCTTTCAATTAGAAGGATACATTCAGGCGCATGGATTTTAAATTGCAGCGCAGATGAAGAACGAGGTCACCAGGGGGACTCTGAGGATCAGAAGCATCTCCAATGAGGACCTTCATCCCGTCATCACCTCCCTTCGATCTTATTTCTGCCAGAAGGGAGGATGCTGACTATGAGCGCCCTGGTGGATCCTCCGTGGAGCCTGCTCATTTGAGGCTCCCTGGCAGGGGACGTCAATGGGCTGTGGGTATCCAATCTCTATCAGAATGTATTGCGGCGCAAAAAACAGTAGAGGTCACCAGGAGGACTGTGAGGATCAGAAGCATCTCATTATTTATTCCAGTGATGACCTTCTTCCCGTTATCTCCTCCCTTCGATCTTATTTCTGCCAGAAGGGAGGAAGCTGATCATGAGCGTCCTGGTGGATCCTCCGTGGAGCCTGCTCATTTGAGGCTCCCTGGCAGGGGACGTCAATGAGCTGTGGGTTTCCAGCTGCTCTACGCTACCTCAATAGAAGAGCCATCCTATCTATCTTCGCTCCATGTTTGATTACCCTGAGAAGCTAACACCGTTTATTTATATCCTTGAGACCAACTCAAAGAGACTGATGGTGCACCTTCATTAGCATAATAGATGCGACTGGAGCATTACAACAACGTCTCGTTTTTAATAACACTCACACCAAAAGTGGCACAGATCAAGAACCCCTTTTTCTCTAACGCCTAGAAGATCCTGTCCCCCACTCACACTACTGCCCGTTCATACCAGAACTGTTGCCGCACTTTTATTTCAAGGTAATAAGCAAGCTGTTGACCATTGCAACAGCCAATGTATAAGGCCGGGAACTAACTAAACTCAACACTCAGAATGTCTTGTTCCCAGAAAGGCGTCAAACCAATTCCTTGGCAGAAGCTCCTGTCGCATGTACCCTACGCTGCATACTTTGAGAGCCTGAAGTATCCAGCTTCGATCAATTATCTCAGTTACCTGCGTTTCTGCTCCCCTCTGAGCTCCATGAAGGACAAGTTAACCCAGACGTGGGTTTCGGAGGTCCTCCTGGCCATTCAAGGGTGTGGGCGTAAAAGCGTGAGTCAAGAGTATCCGAGGCTTTGTTCCGAGTGGAAACGGGATACTAGTCTGGTTGAAGCCTTTTGGCAGGAGTTGCAAGTCGAGGAAATGGAGCTGCGTGAGAATATCATTGATCAGCAGCAAACGCTAGATCTCAAGGAGAATGCTACGGCCCAACTTGGAGCTGCTTATAGATACTATACTCGAAGTGCCAGAGACAAATTCGGTAATGTATATTTAACCAATTTTCGCCTTTGCTGCCATATACAGAACCTTAATTAACCTCAAATTATTCCGCCACTAGCCAAAGATGCCGATGACTCTGTGGCGATCATCAAGAACAGTGCATCGAGTAGGGTTGATGATGCTGGGAAAGAAATCTTGCCCACACAGATTGGTAAGAGATGAGACTGTGAGATTTGCCTGAGTGACAACCTTCTAACAGCCAAATCAAAATACAACCCAACACTCATCTCCATAACTATCAACATTTACAGAAACTCGTCAAAAAGGAGCCCAGCAGAAGCAAACAGGCAAGCGGAGCCGCCCTGACGAGGCGCACAGCCCTGACGAGGCACTGAACAACACTCTGTCCACTCGAATTGAGGTTGGTTATTGTGCAGATAATATTTTCATTGTTCATGGCCAGATTGCAAACTAAACAGTGCAGTTGGCACACTTTTATACACTGCCACTAGTCTCATTCCCTTTTGATGATTCTATTATATTAACAGCGGTACCGAGGCATGGATAAGTGCAAATTCTGGCATCTAAAGTCAGGTAGAGATGTCGAGACAGTTCTATTTGAAGCCAGTCTGGGTGGCGCAGCCACATTTCGGTATGACCAATTTTGCATGCATTTGGGTCATGAGATACAACATAATAACTAATATCTAATTGTACTCTATATGCTTAGGATAAGATCATATACTATTGATTACGATTGTCCTTTGACTCGAGCATTGTTCACAAATGAAGAATGGTCAGAGTTGTGTGAGCAGAGGGCATTCGATGTACCAGATCTCTGCAAGACCACGGAACAATATCTTGTCTCTCTTCGGAAGGCTCTGAACCGTGGTGATCATGTCACCACTGTGCCAATCCCCAAAACAGACGTTATAGCTTGTGAATTGGCCCTATTGTCTATAATTCAGTGGTAAGCATCCTGGAAAATGACTTGCTAGATATCCTGCCTTATATCATGGCTCTAATGCGACTTAAGTTTAGGACACAAATATACAAGGCAAACCCCTCACCATTTGATAATATCACAGAGACGTCTGAAGCATTTTGGTGTCGAGAGGGCTGGCCCCTGCTCCGGAGAATCCTGGAAACGTTGATGGGATTACGATGATAGATGGAGAGAAGGCAACCTATGAGAGCAAGAACCGCAGGAACAAAGGTCGTCGTCTTGATGTCGAAGGACAGGCACCGAGGAAGCGAAAGGGCAAGAATGTCGATATGGTGGGTCGAGACATTCGGGATCAGAAAGATTGGTTCATTGTTGAGTCCATGCCGGTTTGGGATGAACTCTCCACGAAGTTTCTGCATGAAACTAGCGTAGTTCTGTTCAAAGAGCTACATCTACTGGCAAGTGGTCGAACCCAAGATATCAAGCTGGAGAACTTTGTTGAGAGTGCACGTTTCTTTGCAGTATACTCAGGAGGTCCAGGGTTCAAGACGTTCCAACTTCGACCAACAAAGAAGAGCCCATACATCTTTCTGCACCAAGCTCATAGGTCTCATATCTTGCCATCCGCCCCACAGCAATGGACCCGGCAAATCCAAGGAATCGCGCACTTGCTGCGTGTTAGGGTAAGTCGGAATTTATCTTTTTATTATGCCTATGGGGAGGATACTGGACATTGAGTACTAATCAGTTTCCTACTCCTCCCTTTGTTGTGATGTAGGCTGCTATGGCAGGAACGATCCAGCACTATCAGCGTTGTTTGACAACTATGGATGAGGACGGCTCTGCTGATGAGAGTGACATGGATGATCCAAGGTGGTTGTACCAAGATCCAGAAAGCCCTAGTGAGGATCAAACCCTCGGAAGCTCCCCTCTTGCAAATCTGTTGTGAAGATGTTTTTTTTAATAAGAATATTATCATCTACGTACCTTCGAAGGCCATCAATAATAAATAGCTTTTTTTTATTTAACAAGTCAATAAAGAGCTATCTTATTTTATTTTTTAAAAAGTCAACAAAAAGTGTTACCCTGTCGGGAGACTATGCAATTTCCTGGGTGGATTGTATTTCATGCTTGAACGGAATATTATTTAGCCGGGGCTAACTTGCAAGCTCTCTCTTAGAAAAGAACTTTGCAAGTTGGCCCCTTGGTTCATGCACAGGGGATGATTTCAAAAAAATAAATAAACTGAATATAAATTTTTCATATACAACAAGACGCACATTATAAACAATGTACAAATTTGGAGCCACATTCTACTCACAAAAGCAACAGGGCCTTAGGCCACAGGCAGCATCTTTCAAGAGAGCTGATGAGGCTCAGAACACATTTCTTGTTGCTCATCAATTCAAGCTCAACTCGGAGGGCAAACCGCTTTGGGCATTTGGCAGCTACAAAAATCTGCAGAGCTTCCTGCCATCCACAAAGTATGTACCAGCCACTGAATGCTTCTTCTTTGAGCAAATCCGCGATGGGACATCTTGCTGGGAATACTACGACCTGGAGTGGGATCCCTCAAAGACAGAGGACACTGAGGAGACAATCTTCTCAGATTTTTTGCAGCAAAGGAATGCCTTCTGTCCAGAGTACGAAGTCTTAGCTTCTGAGTGCCGCATTTTGAGTGCATCAAATGCTGAAAAAGGGTCAATGCACATCATCTTATCAAGGTCTGGATTCAAGTTCAGAGACAACACATGCCATATGAAAAACTTTATGGACGCCTTCCATTTGATGGTTAAAGAACATCCACTTTCAAAACACATTGATTGGACTGTTTACACAAAGAATCGAAACTTCAGATGCATCAATAGTGCTAAGCGCCATGATCCAACAAGGGTTCTCCGACCTGCAATTTGGCACAATGCCTCCTGCTCTGCACCTGAGAGTGAGTTTTTTGTCACCAATGTGAGTGCTGATGTCACAGATATTGTGCATTGTCATCTTGCAGCAAGCAAAGGTGCTAGAAATAAACTACCTCGAGTACAGGGGTCTGAGCAGGATCAAGACCAAGAGCAAAACCAAAAGTTGCCACCTATTGTGATTAAAGCAATAAATGCCATGCTTGCAAAAATGGATTGCTTGTCACAGTTCAAGATTGGCGAATCTCATAACAGTCGTATGCACCTGAAGCGTATAAAATCAGGGCACTGTCAAATATGTAATAGGATCCACGACAATGACAGTGCATATGTGACAATTGCAGATCAGGGAAAAGTATACCTCCACTGCTATAGGGTGAATGCAAATTCCAGGCGTGATGGACTTCAAATTGGCAAACTAGATTTTCCAAGCATGATCGCACTTCGAGTGCATAGGGCACAGACCAATCAAGAAGAAACAATCACTGCTAACAAACATTGCTCACTTCGCCATTTGGAGTATAAGGAAGTTATGAAGCTGCTGCAAAATCAGAAACAGAGTCTTGTGATCCGCAGTGAACCAAACACTGCTAAGACCTCTTTTGTTGAAAGTTTTATGGATAGGCACAAGAACTTAACATACATTTTTGTGTCTCCTCGACAATCACTAGCACGCAATCTAGAGAAACGCCTTAAGCTAAAGAGCTATCTTAGTTTCCCTGGGCTTGTCTCAGGGAAGCGCGTGATCATTCAAGCTGAGTCCTTATATAAGCTTGATCTTGAATACTATAGCATGGATGTGGTTCTGGTCTTGGATGAGGTCTGCTCTATTTTTGAACAGATGACAAGTGTGGGCACCATGAAAGGCCGCCATGGCACAAACAATCAAGTCCTAGAAGAACTTATGCGCAAGTCTAAGAGGGTAATTGCCTTGGATGCTGACGTGACAGACCGAGAGGCTGAAATCATCAAGTCTGTGAGGAGCGATGCTTTTGTCATTCACAACACGTTCAAACCACAGCAAGGGCATCAAGTTGTGTGCTTCCAGCATAAGGAAGTCTTAGAGTCTCATGTTATTGATCTTGTAAAATCTGATCAGAAGGTCTGGATATCAACCACACACTCAGCTGAAGATGCCGAGACCCTGCATAAGACACTGCAGAAAATGGGCAGAAGAGGTGTCTGTATCACAAAGAACACATCTGATGCTGATAAGATTGACATCTCACAAAATATCAACAAAATTGTGCTGGACCTTGACTATTTCATTCACACTCCGACCATCACAGTTGGTATAGACTGCAATGTGAAGCACTTCAACTATGTCGTGGGGTTCTTTGAAGCACAAACTGGCGTCATTGTTGAAACATGTAGACAGATGTTGCGACGACCGCGAAATGTCAGCACTCAAAAATATCTCATCTATATCGAGAATGTAACCAGCAATCTACCCACCACTTTCAGAGAGATTGTTGAGTACATGGAAAGCCAGGAAGTGCGACTGAATGGATGTGAATTGGACACAAGTGGATTTCCTTATACAGTATGGTGCAAAACTGATTCAATGATGCGATGATTTTGCGTTGGCACTCACCTACAAGGAACCAATGCCTCAGCCATCGTCATATTCACCACAAATGTAGCCCATCCAATGACGAACAGGGCTGCTTGCTTTGGAGCCAGAAGTATGCACACCCATTGCTGCATGACGATTGTGCCATCCGTCATCATTGAATCAGTTTTGCACCTTAACCTCATTTTTATGTAATTTTAAATACCATCGTCATTTTCATCAGATTCATTATAAATGAACCCATTTTGTGTTTCGTTTTCCTGTTTGCCTTATTCTACTCTATCTATCTGCAAAAAATGAAGCCCGTACCTCCATCCACTGTTAAGGAAGCAATAAGTGTGATAGTATCCTAGGCTAACCTTCTGCTTAGCCCTCAACCACGCCCCCATCACCGCGCCTCCACCACTGCGCCCCCTGTATATTAGTATAAATACCTCTATCTCTCTGTATAATTGTAATAGCAACAAAACGAAGGAAGGAACAAGTGCAGGAACAAGAGGACACGAGGTAGGAACACGAGAGGCAGGGGACAAGAGACAAGGGCTAGAACGGATGATCTTTATTATACAGAGAGATAGAGGTATTTATACTAATATACAGGGGGCGCAGCGGTTGAGGCGCGGTGATGGGGGCGTGGTTGAGGGCTAAGCAGAAGGTTAGCCTAGGATACTATCACAATAATAAAGATCATCCGTTCTAGCCCTTGTCTCTTGTCCCCTGCCTCTCGTGTTCCTACCTCGTGTCCTCTTGTTCCTGCACTTGTTCCTTCCTTCGTTTTGTTGCTATTACATGGTAGCAAAGATAACATCAATCCCCCCTCTGCCCTGCTTTTCCTCTCTTTCCTTTTCTTGATTCATCCTTTTTTTTTTTTTTTTTTAAAGTTTGATTTTTTTCCACCGTCTCTTTCACTCACACTATCATTATGTCTGACCAACTCGATTCCCTTCTTGACGGCATTCCCACCGACCGCCAGATTGCCATACGCAACTTTTTCGACGCTATACCGATCTCTGCGTCTGTACCCACTCCCGCCCCTGCTCCGGCCGAGCCCACCGAGCGCGAGCTGGAGGCTGATCGCCGTGACCTTGCCCGTAGTCTGGCCCAAGTCCTCAAACCCCAGCGCCCTACCCCCTACTCCGGTGCGATTGATGCAGATGCATGCATTAACTTTATCGACAACCAAAAAGAGTACTTCACCGTTGTCAAGCTTGGTCTGGCCGAATGGGTTCAGTACACGGCACTTAATCTGATCGACGATGCCAAGTCCTGGTGGCGCTCTTCGGGCCTGACTATCCGCACTCCTTGGGACGAGTTTGAGACCGACTTTCTCACCTTTCACACTCCTCCCAATCCCGTCGCCGCTGCCCGTGAGGCCCTCGAGTCGCTTAAACAAGGAAAACGATCGGTCGCGCTTTATACTCATGAGTTTCGTCGATTGCTCCGCCGTGTTCCCACCCTTGATAAAGGCACGGCCCTGCACTGGTTTGTTAAAGGTCT
>NW_026251893.1:0-7647 GCF_025024155.1 Gamsiella multidivaricata
CCACGGCTGATGCCATGCAGCTATTGTGCTGCTGCACTGCCCCTGCGTTTGGTATCATACTCAAACAGCTATTGACGTTTTGAAGAATGCAGGGACTAACTGGCTGCTTTTCTTTTCTTTCTTTTTTTTTCCTATACGCTTTCTCCTCTACTGTTGGCCCTACTCGAATGACGACATTTTACTTGGCGGTGACTTGCAATTGTTCCTTATTTGCTCCTGCAATCGCGTCTTTTTGGGGTCTGTACCACATGCGCCGTCGCTCTGCCACGACTGAACACTGCTGCTCGTCAACAGACCTTCAACGTCCTCGGTAACCAGGACAACAAGTCCGGCCACATCAACGGTGAGCTCAAGACTAAGTACGTTGACTACAAGAATGGTTTGACCGTCACCGAGACTTGGACCACCGGCAACCTCCTTACCACCCAGATCGAGCTCGAGAACAAGGTCGCCAAGGGATTGAAGTTGGACATCACCGGAGGCTTCCTTCCCTCCGAGGGCAAGAAGAGCGCGAAGGTTGGTGTTCAATACAAGCAGCTCGGCTTCAACTCCCGTGCCTATGTCGATCTCTTCAAAGGCCCCACCTTCACCGGTGATGCTGTTGTTGGCCGCGATGGTTTCTTGGTCGGAGGCGATGTCGCCTACGACGTTGGTGGTGCTTACATCACCCGCTTCGCTGCTGCTGCCGGCTACACCGCCCCCGAGTACTCGGTCGCCCTCCACGCCCACAACTCATTCAAGGTCTTCTCTGCCTCGTATTACCACCGTATTAACGCTGACCTCGAGGCTGGTGCCAAGGCCGTTTGGGACTCCAAGGCCCACCCCACCCCTGCTAAGGCGCCCGTCCACCTCGAGGTTGGTGCCAAGCTCTACCTTGACCGTGATGCCTTTGTCAAGGCTAAGGTCAACAACGCCGGCGTCCTCGGTCTTGGCTACACCCAGGCCCTCCGCAAGGGCGTCAAGGTCTCGGTCGGTGGTCTCTTTGACACCACCAAGTTGGACCAGGCTGCTCATAAGATCGGTCTCTCCTTTGTTTTTGAGGCATAAATTGCTCGTTGAGATTCTTTTCCTCTCCATCTTACAACTGTTCCTTCATCTCATAATCATTGTATAAAAAATAAACGTTGTATCGAGGCAGACTCTGAAATCCAATTTAAACTCATGTTTAGTGGGCGATGAGGATGAGGATGCGGATAGGAAAGGTGTCGAGGAGATCGATGACACGGGGGTGGATGAGAATTCCCGTGAACCGATAAAATAATACAGCAACATGGTTCCTCTCTCCACACCTTACCGGCGAGGCCGGAGATTCGTTGGTGCTTCATACAAACCACGGACAGTGACGGCTGAAACGAGGTTCAACCCCACAAAAATGGTGCAAGGCGAGGGACAGCCTGATTCGCTTTCATTTCTTACTTCATCTCTCGACGAAGCCCCTCCTTCTCGAATCCGCATTCGCATCGAGCGCAGAGAAGAGTGGACATCGCTGGACCCACTTCCCTTCTTTCTCCTGTGTTTTTTTTATAATTCAATTCAACCTGCCAGCCAACTATGGCTCCCGTCTTCAGTCTGCCACTGGGCTTGCACCGCAAGCCAAGATCAACCCTTGCAGGACTCTCAGTCCTACTCGCCTATGTCATCGTCCGGAGGCAGCAAACCCGCGCTAAGCGTCGTGCTCGCCAGCAGCAACGCGTGGCGGCAGGCAGCAGTGGGGAAAAGAGTCGTGACGGCTCTCAGGGCAAACCTCGCCGGGTCGGAGTCGATCGACACTTTGTGGAGCAACTCAAGAAACTCCTGCCCATTTGTATCCCTGGTCTCGCCAGCAAGGAGGCCGGTCTCTTGGCTGCTCTAGCCACCATTCTAATTGCCAGGTACGATTGCAAATCCCTCCTCGGTTTCTTTGAAGATACGAAGTGTATGACTGACATTTTCAATTCTACATTGATGTAGAACATGGCTGGATGTCTGGTTCTCGGGTCTTAACGGTGCAGTAGTCAAGGCCATTGTGTCTCGGGATCGCAAAAAGTTTATTGCCAAGGCCATCATTGAATTCGGCCTTATGATGGTATGAAGCATGCTCTTCTATATTGATATTCAAGGACCACGGAGCAATGCATTATTCTTCGAGGACAAATGTTTTGTCTGGCAGCACAAAGGAAGGCGCTCGGACTCTCACGTACGGATAGAGGGAAACGACAGAATGATAAAGAAACGGCCCAAGAGCTCCTTCACGTGGAAATTGATGTGTATTGCAGTGGTTTGACGTTACAGCCTTTAATATATATGTGTGTATATCTCTCTCTCTCATCATAGTGGCCGATGAGTATCGTGAACAATTCGCTCAAGTTTACGATCAGTGCTCTGGCTCTTTCTTTCAGAGAACGCTTGACCAAGGTACGCAATCCGGGCTTCAATTAACACACATTTGATGCAGCCGAAAGTGATGTACTGACAACCACACTATGTATTTCATTTCCGATAGTTTGCTCATAATCAATATCTGGATGGAATCACCTTCTATAAGATATCGAACATTGACAACCGCATCCAGAACGCAGACCAGCTCTTGACTCAGGATATCGATAAGTTTGCAGACAACCTCAGCCACCTCTACTCCGACATTGCAAAGCCCATTGTTGACATCGCTCTTTTCGCATACAAGCTGGGAGAGGCCATGTAAGTGTTCCAAACTCGACTTAAAATGGAGGCGTCGTCATACCTTCAATTATATACTGTTAACGCGTGTTTCTGATGTTTTACTATCATTTAGTGGAGGAGAGGCGCCGTTCTATATGATCGGATACTTCTTTCTGTCTGGAGTAGTCCTTCGCGCGCTTTCGCCTCCTTTTGGCAAATGTAAGTCCAGTCTTTGGCTTTGACAGTGCTAAATTAATGTTGACTACATACGCCAGGGATTAAAGCGGCGATTGTCTTCTTCTAGACACGGCTGTGGAACAAAAACTCGAGGGTGACTTCCGCTTTGCCCATTCACGTATTATTGCGCACTCTGAAGAAATTGCGTTTTATAACGGAGCTGCTCGCGAAAAGGACGGCGTGAATACTGCCTTTGACAAGGTAACGAAGGATCTCTGGGACCATGCCTATGCTATCACAGCAAATAGCGCCAACACTTACTGGAGACAAATAACCCTTGGGTCATCCTTGCTTTTTAGATTGCACGCCATGTTAAAAAAGTGTATACAATGCGCTTCGCCAATGGTATCCTCGACTCGGTTCTTGTCAAATATTGTGCAACCATGACCGCGTACTAGTAAGTGTCGAGAGATTCTGGCTAAAATGCAAGACACTGCTACTATATGCTTGAATTGACACCTATGCTTTTATCCTGTGTCTTTCTAGTCTATTGGCGCGTCCTGTCTTTGACCCCACTTATGGTATACTCGTCTTTTGCCGATTGCTGCCAGTCTCATAATCGATACATCTCATAAAATACAGCTATTCATATTTTATTCTTTTTTATTATTAGCAACCGAGCATATGGGACGCGTCTCTGCAGACCCCACTAAGATTGTGGAGGACTACTCCAGGAACTGTAAGTGGGGTACAAGACACGTAGCTTTTATGTATGTAGCAATCTGGCGGAAATATTAACCTATGTGCTCATTTCTAGCTGGATATCTCGTCAACTTGTCTCAGGCGGTTGGTCGTCTCATCCTTGCAGGACGTGATCTCACCCGATTTGCTGGATACACTTCTCGTGTCTCGGAGCTGTTTGACGTCCTGGAGGATATCAAGAAGGGACGATATGAACGCACTATGGTGTCGAAGGGCGATGGATCGTCGAATCAGAGCCAGGGCGTCAACACCAACGATCTGAAGGGCAAGGTCATCACTCAAGATGGTGTGATTATCTTTGATAAGGTGCCTATCGTGACGCCTAACAACGACGTCTTGGTGAAAGAACTTTCGTTTAAGGTCTCCAAGGGAACCGATGTCATTATTGCAGGACCTAATGGTAAACATTCGTTGTAGTAGAAGCATCGCACCGCAGAAGCGAGGCTTATGCCATTCTATCGTGATGTACTCACCGGTTTCGTTATGCATTTACAACGTAGGATGCGGCAAGTCGTCGCTGTTCCGAATCTTGGGAGATCTCTGGCCCTTGTTTGGTGGTACGGTTACAAAACCCCATCCTTCCAAGTTATTCTATGTGCCCCAGAAGCCCTACCTGGCCTTGGGAACATTCCGTGACCAGGTCATCTATCCCGACACAAAGCAACAGGCACTCGCTAAAGGATTTACGGACAAAAAGCTTCTTGAACTGCTGAGCATTGTACATCTCGGATATTTGATTGACCGTGAAGGTGGTTGGGATTCTGTCCAGGACTGGGCCGACGTGTAAGTCTCCCTTTGTATCATTGCAAATCTCTCTTCTCTATTTTTTTTTTTTTTTTTTCCTCTAACACGGTGATTACTTTTGAACAACTAGTCTTTCTGGAGGCGAAAAACAACGTGTGGCAATGGCCCGTCTGTTCTATCATCGCCCACAGTTTGCGATCCTGGACGAGTGCACGTCAGCAGTCAGCATCGACGTTGAGGGTATCATGTACGAGCATGCGCGACAGTCCGGCATTACGCTCTTCACTGTATCCCACCGGCCGTCGTTGATCCGTTACCATGAGTACTTGCTTCGATTCGACGGAGAGGGCAACTATCAGTTCCGAGAGCTCGGCAAGGAGGATAAGCAGCAGACCACTTTCGGGTTCGGACATGGCAAGTCCAAGAAGATCAAGAAGCTGGAGGAGAGGGATGGTGATGATGCGGATACGGAGATCAGCGTATGAACGGGAAGACAGGGAACGGGGAATGTGGACAAAAAAAATCGTTGGAGATGGACAATAAATTTGACAGCATGGCAGGTCCCCAGTTCTGCTGCAATGGGATATGGTGCGCAAGCTGAAATTGGCCCATGCCAAAGGACACCAAAAGATGTAGATTGCGCCTGAGTCGAATGATGCTGTGAATCTATCAGTTATCACGCCTCCCCAATGTGTCCAAAGTGGAAAGGGTATCCTCCCTATTCCTCCATGCGTCGTTGACGATTTTTTTTCTTTTTTACAAGAACTCTAAAGAAACATGGGAATTATTAACTGTGGTCTGAAGGAAATCTGCATGTGGGACAGAAAACAAACAGTAAGCTGTTCGCTCCGGCTATGTCGTAACGGATCCATATTTCATAATCAATGACTGCATGAATGGTGGACCGACGGCCCCTGCTCCTTACGTGCGCGAAAGTCATCCTTTAACCACGGTCCTCTGATATTTTAAGAAAATGGCATCCTCCCAGTTACTCCATCACACCGAGTCTCAACTGTCCCAGATAGTGCCCCTGCACTCGTCCATCTGTGGCGTCGTTGATCTCTTTCACATCGGGTACCTGTCGTTGCCTCAGGGTAGATCCCATAAACTCATTGCTGCTACATATGTGCTCCCTATCACAATTGCGTCCCCAGGCGCGTTTGCTCACAACAGTGATCCCACGGTGACTTTACATCTTCTGTTCTAGATCTCTGCTCTGCCGATCTCCTCAATAGCCTTCACAAAGCGGCTGACCATGTATGTTGCGATCCGTTCTAAAGTGTTAAAAACGCGTCTCCAAGACTGAGCCATGCACTTGGGTGTTAGACCGTGATACAGATCCTGCACTGGCCACTCAACCCCCTCGAATCTTTCCTCTTCGGCGTCTGCCGCTATCTATCCCCATCATATGTCACCCACGCCTCTGACTGTGACCTCAAGCGCGTCCCAAATTGCATCCAACCTGGCCTCTTTATTTTTTTTAAATTAAATTAACATAAATACGAGACGCAAGGTCTGCATGGTAGAGCCGCGTCCCCTACCAACTATGTTGGCTTGTATCCAACCTGGCTTCTTTGAACGTCAGTGGTTTGCGTTTGCTGATGTCGCGTCTCCTCCTTTTCTCTTCCTTTATCTCCTCCTCTCACGTCTTCCTCGCGCTCCTCCATGCTCGTCCTCCAACTGCATTCACTGCTGGACAGTGCCACAGATGTCGTGGCGCTGCGTCTGGGCCGAGCCAAAAAATAAAAAATAAAAAATATTATAACCAATTGTCTCTCGAGTCAATTGACTCTGCGAATTTATCAGACTAATTAGCAACGATCTACCACAGCTGTCCTCTCCACCAAAGCGGAACCGATCCAGGGTCGCCAGTTGACAGGTCACATTCCCCGGGCCTGCCCCTAGGGCCTGCGCAACAATTGCCACACCTCATCAGTGTGTTAAAAGCTGAAAACACCCTGTTACAAGAAGGGTATCTTCCCCATCCCCTCCATAGTTGTCAACCGCCTCCTCCCTTGCAGGCAATCCAGCAGCGTCCGATCCGCTGCGTCTGGGTCAAGCAGGGGGCCAGGGCAGCTCCCGTTTACATGGTCAGCGAGTATGCACCACACGGACATTGGTCATCGTCGCTAATGTATCCATACCCATCACTCCAGTCCCCTCTCGGTCCCTTGTATGGAGTTCGTTTCATCTTGGCTGTGATCCCCCATTCTCGCTCTCGAGCAATGGTGGCCTTGCAGCGTGGTTTCCAGATCAGCTCCGTAGCTTTCTCCTCAATAAAGCCGACGAACTTGTGAATGACCTGGCGCGCAATCGACGATGGCGAGGTAAATAGACTGCCCCACTCCTTGATAAGGCTGACGGGTGTGATGCCACGGCATGAATCGCTGATGCTCCAGGTCAGATCCGGAGAGCGGTCATAATACTCGTCACCTTTGAGCATTGATCGGGTCCCGGCGATACAGGATAGACCTCGGATGTGGGTCTCGTTGTTAGGACAAACCCATCGAATGGGTTTCGGTGCAGCAGCGGCGGCTCCAGCGCGGATCCTATCACGCTCTTGCTGCTTCTTGCTGTTCTTGTTGTATTCGGTCGTTGCAGCTCGTCCCCACTTATCAATCTACTGTAGCCCTTCGCGCCAGATCTCCTTGTGGACATCTCTAGTAGCACTGCACGTCCACAGGTGATGGTTGTCCTCGTCCTGAACATCGCAGACGCAGCAGACACGGTCAGGATATAGACTCGGGTGGCGAGCCTTCATGGTATTCAGGGTAGGCAGCATACCATGCAGCTTCTTAATATGATGTGTCCTCTGGGAGGTATCAGCAGCACTGCTGAAGAACGTGTGCACAGAGCGCTTGTCGTGGACATGGGCAAGGGTGGACCGCCACTTCACGTCGGCAAGATCTGGTATCGCTCTCTTGACACGCCGTTGGGTTGTCCAGGCCTGATGACGCCTGGTTGTCGTCTGCTGCTTGAGTAGCTGCCGCAGATCATGTTCCACAAGATGGTCGTGGCAATGTGCAAAAAAGCGGATGTCTTGCTGCTCGCTTAAATCAACCGACCAGGGCATTGACTCGACTCGGACGGCGGCTGTCGCCACAGTGTCTGCAATATTGTTGCCAGTGTTGGTGCTGTGCCCACGGACCCACCTCACCTCCACCGACCCAGACCGATCCTGGACAATCTTGTGTAGTGCTGCCCAGTGTCCGGAGTACGTACTACGGAACCGCTTACGAGGTAACGTGTCCGCACGGGAACGCACAAGCTGCTGATATTGTTGCACGACCGCTTTTTTTTTTTTTTTTTTTTTTTTTTATTAACATA
>NW_026251894.1:0-7563 GCF_025024155.1 Gamsiella multidivaricata
AACAGTAAGAGCCATCCCGTAAGTGTGTATATTTGTGTATAATTATCGAGCTCGGTCTTCAATGGTTTTCATAGAAAGGTAAACTGAATATGCTCATATACCTTCTATTTTTTATTTCATGTAGGGGAGAGCTTGTGTCCAAGGCGAGTACCAGTGCCCGCCAACTGGTGGAAGACGAGTTTGGATCAACGACGTCAACATCATGTGGGCGCAAAGTTGATTTGAGCATCAGGATCCAGGTGGACAACGGGTGGAAAACGGAGATTGCCATCTTTGAGTTCAAGGCATCGACCTCTACCAGGCAGATGTGTGAAAAGCAGCAGAAGAAGTCGGCCCGTTTGAACGCAGCGATCCTGTTGGAACTGGAGGCGCGCGGGCTTGATCTTCAACACAGCTATCCTATTATTGCCGAAGGTAGAGGTCTTGGCCTTGACTTTTACACCCTAAGGCGCTATGACGATATTCTTGGTGCTGGGCGGTCGACTGCCAAGGGCCTATCATTGCCCTCACAAGTCTCCCAGCTAAAGACATTCCTGCAGTCAAACAGCATCTTAACTCTGCTCTCGTTCAGGGTAGGTGTCTTGATCTGAGATTACCTTGGCCATATTATATTTAAGAAAGGTTGCTGACATATTTGAAACTAATCTCGCAATAGGAGCATCTGAGGAGATATGCGGTGGACGTTGTTGATGTCTTGGCAATGTCGCCATCGACCCCATTCGGTGATGGCAACGAGGATGATCCTACGTCAACCCCCGACGATCCCTCATTAACCCCTGACGATCCCTCATTGACCCCTGACGATCCCCCATTGACCCCTGCCGATCCTCCTGCGCGGCAATGCACTCCTCCTCCCAGAAAGAGGCCCAGCCCGTTCATCCTGTTCTCGCCATCGAAGAAGGACAAGATTCATGCACACGCAGACGATAATGACGACGACGATGATGGGCAGTTGTAGTGCCTTGCCTTGCATCTTATCTGAAAATGTGGCGTTATCTTTCATGTAAGCCACAAGAGTTAGCCAGTAACTCTTACTAACTTTAAGATCCTTGCCTTACCTTTTCGCGTATATTTACTCGTAAAGTCTCTTTTACCCATGTACGTATACAAGTCGAAAGCTGGATAGATGCAACAGGTTTATGCTCGGTTAAGTGCATTATGATGTCATCAGCGCTTCGCCCATCTTTCTACGACTTTCTAGAACACTGTTGCTATCTATCCAGCCAGTTTATATAAACCCCATCCACACGTAGAACTAGACAGCAGCATTGATACGAATAAAGCCTCCTTTCCACCCTAGATCCACTTCCACCTGATTTGACCGTTTGCAATAGAGGAGGCTCTGCCATGTCACGTAGACCTCTCTCTCTCTCTCACACACATAGACTAGAGCCAGAAATAAAAAAAATTAAAAAAAATCTTTTATCTATCTCTTTCTTTCTCATCCATTCTCACTCACTCTGTCTGTCTCTACCACCGCCACCTACCACTATCCCACTCTCCTACTCTGAAATCCCAACAAAATGCCCATGTACGAAAAATGTAACAAAAACCATGACCGCCGGACCTACACTACCGAAAATAATGAGTAAATGTTTTGGTATAAGTGCCGATAAAATTATATGCCTCGATGTCCAAGACCACTAGTGCTGTGCATGTTCGCCAGAAATATCATGGCCCATTCAGCATCGCGTGGAATGACTACCAGGTGTGTCTAATACAGCGAGCCATATACATCTCAAATTAAATATTATGACGTCATTTACTCATTATTACCCCCATGCACTTTTGAACCTCGTTTTGCTCTTTCTTCTCCACTTCAGCTACCCACACACTCCTACTACCATAATATCGACTACCTTACGCCACGACTTTAAATCCTACATGAAGAAGCTCAATCATAACATTGAACAGGGGATCATTGCTGACCTCCGGTTGAAAATGACCACACGAGCCATTGCCAAGAGACGTGGAGTATCACAGGCCAAGGTCTCTCAGCTCGCGCAGACCATCAAGGAGACCCTTCCGCCGCGAAAATCCGGCCGCCCTGGGAAAGTATCCGAGGCAACCAAACGTTTGATGGTTCGAGAAATCACAAATGGTACACTTCAAACCGCTGTAGACGTGCAGGAACGGCTTAGTAGAGACTTTGCGACGGACTTGACGGCAGCAAGAGTTCGACAGATCTTGAGACAGGAGGGTCTGACCGCCGTGCGCAAACGGCGAAGGCCAAAACTTACCTCCAAGCACAAGGCGGAGCGCATGGATTTCGTGCGAAAGTACGAGCACTGGACAATCGATGATTGGAAACGAGTCGTTTGGTCCGACGAGACTAAGGTCAACCGCATTGGGTCCGATGGAGTCCTGTGGGTCTGGAAAAAGGGAGGTGACAAGTCTCTGGACGATCGGCTTGTCCAGGAGGAGGTCAAGTTCGGCGGCGGTTCCATCATGCTATGGGGGTGCATGACCTGGCATGGTGCTGGATTCATTTCCAGGATCGAGGGGATCATGGACGCCAGTCTCTATGTCGAAATCCTGGAGGAATGTCTCCCACTCACCCAGCGCTGGTACAAGATCAAGCCTAAGGATATGATCTTTCAACAGGACAACGACTCGAAACACACTTCCAGCACTGCGATGAATTTCTTTAAGCAGCACAAGTACAATTTGTTGTTCTGGCCGCCCAACTCTCCTGACCTAAATCCGATCGAGCACCTCTGGGACTACGCAAAACGCCAGTTAGGCAAGTACCCGGTGCCTCCGAAGGGCATGATCGAACTATGGGAAAGATTTCAGGCGGAGTGGAACAAGATTCCCCCTTCTGTCTGCCAAGGCTTGATTGAGAGTATGCCCAGAAGGATCGAAGCTGTTAAGAATGCCAAGGGAGGCCACACTAGGTACTAAGCAGGCCATCAGTAAACTTGATATCGAAGATGAATAAAAAAAAATAAAAACCATGTCCATGGGAGAAATAATGAGTAAATTGAACAGTTTAAACTTAATTCTGTATACAACGCGCAATAATTTTCTCCGCATCTCCCAAATGCTGTAGATTACTTTTCATTGCACTGGCATGTTATCCTGTAACTATCACCAGCTATATAACCCGGGTTCGGAAACAACTGACAAATGTGCTACAAAAGTGAAAATCATTTACTCATTATTTTCGGTAGTGTACTACGCATGTCCGAAAAGGTATTTCATGTCACCATGTCGCTCGCTCATTTCACACCGCAACAACCACAGTGAGTGCTTAGTCTAAGGTATGCTCATCTCATTCATCCTTTTATTTTTTTTGCACCTTATGAACCCAGCCGTGCTCCATCGAGTACAATCCTTGAGATCGGCCAGCCAACAATCTCCTTTCCGGCGGTTCGTGCATCTCGAATCAAGCGCAAGAAGTCTGACGTCCCGGAGGAGAAGAAGAAGAAGAGGAGCCCTGCTGTTCGTACTTCCCCAAGAGCGCAGCAGAGGGCCAGCATTTCCGAAGAGAAGGGTCGTCCACTTCGCACATTTACAAGAAAGCGCAAGAACATCGACACCATCCCGGAAGTGGAGGAGATCAAGCCCAGGAAATCGGATATGCGCAAGCGTCAGAAGGTGGATAAAGGCAAAGATCAGATAGTCGAACTCCACCCTATGCCTGAGATCCACAGCCCCGTTCCCTCTGGCTGCGACTCTGATCCTTCGGGCGGGAGATGTGAGCCAAGGAATGCTGCGTTCCTCCAATGTCGAGTCTATTTGGATCTGCCTACCACATCCAAATATACATGCAGACCTTGGGAATGGGGACTGCCTCTCGAGGTGAACCAGCAAGTGGAGGATAATATGAGTGTTCTTGCGGATGACTCTGGCCTGGAGAACATCGATGAAAGTATTTTCACAGATAATTTTGCCACTGCATGGGATCCCATGATGAGGCTGCCAGTAGAGACCGTCGTGAGCATCCCTGCAGATGAGTTTGGCGGCCTGGGTAACATCAACGAAAGCGTCTTCACAGATAATTTCGCCACTGCATGGGACCCCAAGCCTGAAGTGAGGCAGCCAGTGGAGGGCTCCATAAGCATCCCCATCGATGACTTTGATGACTTGGACAGCCTTGAAGAGATGCCCATGGATGATATCGTGATGGTTCGATGACTTTGACGAGTTAGCCGAGGTTGATTGGGGGGATTTTGAAGACTGTCTTGCACATATAATAAATAAATCTACCAAATAAACATATCGGTCTGCAGTTCCTTTTCTTTGATGTTAAGACCTCGATAGCTAATAGGTCGATATCTCTTTTGCAATGGCTTGATACAAAATTTAAAACAGTTATCAATGGCATTGATTGGGCAACACAAATTTTGCTTCGCCCAAAAATACACTGCCAAACACCCTTCATTCTTGCACATCTACTGCTTGATCCTTATCACTCAAAGCCATTCCCTCTGCTCCCCCCTCAACCACTACATCCCCCTTACAATGACTACCGAGGATATAGATACAACGTTCAACCAAGCGTATGTGAAGTGTGCCTTTGTTACCTTTTACATCGATATTGGTCCCCATGCTGACTCGACACGAATTTATCGAATCTACAGTAAGGTTCAAAACTGCTACAATGTTTTTACAAAATTCACTTCTCATCATCTCATAGACGATTCTCGCATTCAATCTCTTTCAAACTCCACACAATTATTGCCTCGGCATTATTAAAGATTACTGTAAACTTTTGAATCAATTGCACAAGCAGTTGTAAAGTAATTATCCTTGGCGTGTGACGTACCATTGTAGCAGTTTTGAACCCTTGTTTAAATTATGCGATGAAAAATACTTGAACGTTGTTTGCTCAAATGTTTTTGTTTTGATTTATCTTCCGAATGCGGGATATTGCGCTTATTATCTTCCTCCACATTTGTGCCAAGTATGAGACCAACACCGCCATCGACTGTAAAGGAAGCTACAGTGACAATAATATTTGAGTCAATGTTTTTCAATTTCTTCATTCTTCACCTGTAATATGAGCTGTAGGGCCTCTACAGTCTCCTAAAGCACAATAGGTACTCTCTAGGTAGTGCCTGATAAGTGCCTGGCACCCCGAGCCGGCACCGTTCACAGTTGGATATTTATTCGGTATTTGCTGGTGGCTTTGCATTGACTCAATTCTTTCTGCACCTGCTGAAAAAAAAACAAAACTACCGGTTCTCCCCGGAAACTACTTCTTTCTCTCTCTTTTCTTTTCCTAGACTCCTCCTCCGGTAACTGCAACAATTCAAGACGATGCGAAAGCTGAGCCAAAGCAAGGTCGATTCGATTCGCTCTAGTTTGCGCGACGGGATGTCCACGAGGGCAATTGCCCATAAGTTCGGCGTATCTCAGTCGTCCGTGAGCAGGCTAGCCAAGCAAATGGACCCAAACATGATGCGACCAAGAGCAGGGCGACCAGGCCGAGTTTCTATGGCGACAAGACGACTGATGGTGCGTAATGTAACGAACGGGGAATTGGAAAATGCAGTTCAGGTGCAGCGGTACCTCGAGCAGGAACTGGACGTCCATATCTCTGTTTGTAGGGTGCGGCAGATCCTTCGAGAGGAAGATTTAACCGCTCAACACAAGATTAAGAGGCCAAAGTTGACACCTAACCAGATCAAGAAGCGCATGGAATTTGTGGCCCGATATGAGTATTGGACGGTGGAGGACTGGAAACGAGTTCTATGGACGGACGAGACAAAAATCAACCGTTATGGCTCCGATGGGACCAAGTGGGTCTGGAAAAACAACAAGGTCGGCATGCAGGCGCGATTGATTGATGAGACACCCAAGCATGGAGGAGGGTCCCTTATGATGTGGGGTTGCATGGCTTGGGACGGGCCAGGTTTCATCTCTCATATCGAGGCTGGGCTGGATGCAAACTATACGTTGAGATCCTAGAAGAGTGTGTTCCTTCGACCCAAGAGTACTACGGGATCGATGCAGAGGAGATGATTTTTCAGCAGGATAACGACCCCAAGCATACCGCCAAAATTACACGCCAATTCTTTGAGGACAATGATTACGTGGTTCTCATGTGGCCACCCAACTCTCCGGACTTGAATCCTATCGAGCATCTCTGGGGGCACCTAAAGAGGCTTCTTGCGAAGTATGAACACCCTCCTGGCGGTATCCCAAAGCTCTGGGAGCGTGTCCAAGAAGTTTGGAATAAAATTGATCCGTCGCTGATCCAGGCGCTCATATCCAGTATGCCGCGACGCATCCAAGCGGTCAAAGCGGCCGGCGGACGACACACCAAGTACTAGGAATAGAAAGTGAAGGGTTATCATTAGATTTGAGCGAGAATTAGAGAATACTATATTTTTTAGCACGTGCAGGAGGAATTGAGTCAATACACCGCTACCGCAAGATGTGCGATAAAGGAAGATAGAGATATCCATTACGCCTGAAACGCCTAAATGATATTCCTAGATGACTTCGCCATCTTTGAAAAACATTATAGCATCCTACGGCACGTACAGGCGAAAAAATTAAAAAAATAATGCCGAGATAAAAAACATTGACTCAAATATTATTGTCACTGTAGGTGGGTCCAGGTCCACTGTATCACTCAATCCAGCCCCCTCTTGAGGAGGAGGGACAGGGGAAGCGCATAAAGCGGACAAGGCCACCATCGTAGAAGGGGGAACCAGGGACAGAGGGTCAGCAGGTGTATCGGCAACGACAGAAGGGGGATGTCACGAATTAAGGTTGAGGGCAGACTTGCGCTCACCTCAATTGACACTAGTGGCTTGTGATTACCTTGCGTCTGCTACGCGAGCCCAAATCACGTCGCGTCTCCAGAATTACCCCACACGGAAAGCATAACTGGTTTAACGTTGCTTGCCCGTTTCAAGTAGACGATTGCCCGCGTCCACCCTTGTCCATTCCATTATGTTTCGGTCCCGAGTACGGTAGCTTATAGGACATAAGCTACCGAGCTGGGGTCCCGAGCCAAGTTTTATTCACATATAAAAGACATAACTAGCTGCCATAATCAAACCTCAGTCTGCAATAAAATACTTTCCTGCCCTGTACTCACTCTTGCTCTTACATTCTCCACTTGCCTGCCAGTCCAGATCTTGACAGTTGCAGACTCTACAACTTACCTTACCCTTGATCCTGCTTCACCTTATCCACCATGAACCCTTCCAATCCCACCGAGCAAGAGCTCTACACAATGCACGCCCTAGCCGAACAAGCCAACAATGCCCAGGCCAACCCTGTCCAAGTTCTCCAACACCTCCAGTCGAACATGGTTGCCCTACAAGCCCAAGTCGAGACCATGCAAAATTCGATGCAAGCCCAGGTCAACAACCTCACCAACAACAATGCCCCACTGATGTCAATCCAGTCCGCTATCGAGTCCATCAGCGTCCAGTGCCGCGAAACTATGCAAGCAAATCACACTGTCCTGAACGGTATGAGGTCTGTCCTGGATGGCCTCGCCCAGCGACCCTCCGCCGCTGGTCCCTCTCGCCCCCGTGCCCCGGTTCCTTTGCCTTTATCCCCCCAAGTTCACCGGCAACGACAAGGACATGTCCTTGA
>NW_026251895.1:0-7555 GCF_025024155.1 Gamsiella multidivaricata
ATAGTTGCTGATCAGGCCTCCGTTGTACCTTTATAATGCCGTTTCACGAGGGTGGGCCGATGACGGATGCTCAATGAGACGATCGATAATCGGGGAAGCGCTGCGGGGCAAGTACAATGTCTAAATAAGAGCGATTGACGGCGCAAAGGTGGCGAATGATCAGGATCGGCATTCCCTGTTGATTGTATCTCGTTGCATGGGTTGCTGACGGTGGTAGTCAGTACCTGTCGTTGATGCGGTGTTATCCGGACAATCTGGACGAATACAATATGTGATACAAATGATTTTGGTGGAAAGAAGACTCTGGTTCAGGTACCAGACCGTTTATTCTTTTATTCTGGGGGCGGTGCTCTTCCCCGTGATCTAATATTAACTTTGCAAGAACAACCAACTAATTCTCATTTACTACACCACAGTATTACAAAGGACCAAGACGCCTGGTAAGCAATCTAGTATACTACGAGGACTTTTGTAGAGATTTCCAGGCTTGAATGACCTCCAGCTGAGGAACGAAGGATATCGAAAGTCATGAGATGTGAGATGTATATGGGACGATAAGTCTGTGAAAAACGATATGCCTTTTTAATAGTGGCAGATCGTGCCTTATATACTAGAGAATAGCTATAAATGCATCTAGTATAGGGGACTAGAAACATAGGGGAAAGACTCAGAGGCGCAATGAGCTTCATAAAGGATCGGCACCGAGTGGTGGTGAATCCAAAGAAAATAGGGTGCTCTATATATAAGCAAGACAATGTGGTGAATACACCACAAGATGCACTCTAACGCTTTTTCGAAATCCTATATATTTTGCTCCTCCTTCGCCTTCTGCATCTTCAATTGCAACAAGAACAATACGCTTGCACAGTTATTCACTAGTCCCATACTACACATTCATCCCAAGTTTGTATCAAACATGAAGCCGCTGCGAGAACAAACCGTGCGCGATACGATCAACGGACTTCGGCAAGGAAAATCTGTCCGTGAGGTCTCAAGATCCTTACATATCTCTACTTTCTTCGTTTCCAAGATTCGTCAAAGGGACAAGGAGAATGTTCCATCCCCTAAAATAGGGCGTACTTCGAAGGTTTGGAAGAAGACCAAGACCTTACTTGCTCGTCGTTTCGTGACAGGAAAAGCCTTAACCCTCCGTGACGGCCAGCGACTTATCCAATCGGTGCAAGGAGTGCAGTTTCATATAGACAGCTTCCGGAACTACCTTAAACAGGAGGGCTTAAAAGCATACGTCCAGCCTAGGAAGCGTGATCTGACATCGGACCAAATCACAGCACGCTACGAATTTGCTAAGGCGCACTTGAAATGGACCGTGAACGACTGGGAGAATGTGATGTTCTCGGACGAAACTATAACCAGCAGGATAATGCCAAAGTGCATACAGCAGGCATAGTCGAAGACTTCCTTAGGAAATCCACGATCGCAGCCATAGAATGGCCTGCGAATTCTCCGGACCCCAACCCGATCGAGCATCTATGGCCGCACCTCAAGTACCGACTTGATCAGTATCCAGAGGCACCAAGCTCTTTGGACGACCTCTGGGAGCGTGTTCAGGATATATGGACAACAATAGATATCGAATTCCTTCACGAGCTATATGAGAGCATGCCCGAGCGCATGAAGAAGCTTCACGCAAATAAAGGAGGCCATATTGATTATTAATGGCAGAAAAGTAGCTAACAGAGTCAGAGGGTGGTCATATTTCGAAAACGTGTTAGAATGGGGTCAATATGCTTATGTCCTCAAGTGGCCGCATAGAGTGCATCTGTAAAAGCGTGACTGCTCCCGTGACCAAACCTTGGCACGGTTGCTCACTCTATTTACGGCGAGTCCGATTCGCCCAATTTCGTTTTACTTTTCTTTTTTAAAAAAGGTTATTCTCAACAACGCGTCTCCTACGCGCTCGTCAAGGCTAATAACCATTTTCCTAGAAGCCTAGATCCTTTACGATGGATGACCAAGTGCTCATGCGGGTACTCCATACTTTATAACGCGCTAGATACTCTACATGCCTGAAGAGATCTAGACGCATCCTTTTTTATCTTTATTTTCTATATAATCTGCGGTGTGTTCCTCTCCAAGATTAGTTCCTTAGTCCCTACCACACAAATAAACATTCTTCTTCATAAATTTACCTGCCTACCCTGCCTTTCGAACATTCGAGCCCCCCCACGACTCGTAAGTCTTGTCAACTTACTCCTGATCTTGATCCGTGGTTGACTCGACTCTTGATATCCACACCTTCCTCGCTCGACCGTGTCACAGCATCCATTGGGTCGTAACTTGGCAGGTAATCCTAACAAATATACGAGATTGATTCCATGAAGCCTCGTAGCAGTAGGCGGTCTTGATGTAGGTATCAATGAAAAAAGGTCGAAATTATGAATACATGCTAACACTTTTTCCATGGACCGTATTACGCCATTGCTCAGCGGTCCACTGTAAATGGTCGCGAGCGAATTTGTACCGATTCTCGATTTGATCGTCCGTCAGATCAGGTTTCTTAGGCTTGACGTATGCTTTCAACCCTTGCTGTCTTACATAGTTCCGGATGGTCTGCACATGGACATGAACACCTTGTGTCGAAAAGACAATTTCCTGACCGTCATGCGGAGTTAAAAGATTTCCGGTGAACATTTTTTGAGCTAAAAGAGTCTTCGTGGTCTTGGAAACCTTTGAAGGCCTACCTATTTTCTTGATGGGAATATAGTACTTTGTATAATCCCCTAAACCTGGATACCATTTCGACCGATATACGGAGGGTTTGGGAGATCTCACGAACGGTTTTTCCTTGTTTGAGGAGCGCAAATGCTTTCGCTTTGGTTGATTCTGGCAGGCACTTCATGTTAATGAAGAAAGTTATTGAGAGTGAATAGAAAGGGGAGTGTAGTGTTCAATCGAAGGTTGGGGACGTAAAGTATAGAGAGTAGGACCATGGAAGATGGAGTTCATATATACAAAAAATAAAGTTCATATGGATATGAAATTTAAGAATCACATAGAAGTCCATAGAGCCATTAGGTCCTTCTCGAATTTTCCATAGCGGTGGAAGAAATAGCAGGGTATAGTTCTCCGATGTTCTGGAGCAATCAAATGAACGACTGTGGAGATGTGAAGAAAAAACTCGAATTTTACTAAAACATATGAACTTTTTGTTGCGCACTGTACGTAAGTTTGAAAGGATACAAAGACAAGGCTTAGGAGCCTCAAAAGGACCTTATTGAAAGAAAGTGCATAGCAGACTACTGGAAGGCTCGCGATCAACCAGGTGCGCAATCTTTACTGCAGCCTCGTCAAACGTCCAAGACTCATGAATCTCGAGGCGAGGTGCAGGAGTTATCTTCAGCACTACGTATAGGCAAAAGTCGAACGAATCGTATGCCTGAAAACGATACTTCAGTTGATGTACAAAAGAAAGGGCTACGCAAACGCGGACGCCCGAACAATCCCGTTGACAAGCCCAGGGAAGGTTCAGCATCCAAGCGAAAGTGCGGAGCAAATGTTAACACTGAGAAGAGTAGCAAGGAGATTAGGACTACTCGTGCGCGTCAGCGCGGACGGAATTAACAAACATCAAACAGACGACGAGTGATATGTGAGCAGGGGTTTTTCCGCTTCCCCTGGAATCACGTTTGAGGTTTTCCCTTCGGGGTTTTCCTCACAAGGCTTTTGCTTTTTTGCCTTGAGTGATATGTATTTTACATAGTCATGAGAGATGCGCAAGCACTCGACACATCTGCAAAGGTTTTTTGATTTTCCTTCGGCAGATTGTTGTACAACAACGCAGTGGTTCTATTTTTTCCCTCAAGCGCACGAAGCCCATTATGCGTTCAGTCTGGACGGCTTTCAGCCTTCCCCTTGGGAAGGGATTGTCGCATATTAGCCTTCGAACAGACCAGTTAGTAGAGACCTAGTTAATTTAGCTGAGCCACCTAGGCACACAACCTATAGTTCGGTGCCCGGTAGGCCATTAAAGATCCCTCTCTTGTCTCATCAATTGTTAGACCAGTAAGTAAACCTAAATACAGTATGGTGCAAAACTGATTCAATGATGCGATGATTTTTGCGTTGGCACTCGCCTACAAGGAACCAATGCCTCAGCCATCGTCATATTCACCACAAATGTAGCCCATCCAATGACGAACAGGGCTGCTTGCTTTGGAGCCAGAAGTATGCACACCCATTGCTGCATGACGATTGTGCCATCCGTCATCATTGAATCAGTTTTGCACCTTAACCTCATTTTTATGTAATTTTAAATACCATCGTCATTTTCATCAGATTCATTATAAATGAACCCATTTTGTGTTTTGTTTTCCTGTTTGCCTTATTCTACTCTATCTATCTGCAAAAAATGAAGCCCGTACCTCCATCCACTGTTAAGGAAGCAATAAGCCTCATGTCTGAGGGTATTTCCACTCGTGAGACAGCCCAACGTCTTACCATCTCTCAGGCAACGGCTAGCAGAATACGTTCAGGTTACAAAGAAAACATGCCGAGCAACAAGGGAGGCCGTCCGAAAAGATTGGTCAAGAAACCGTGGAGCACCTCAAGCTGAACATGAAGCGCGGACTTCTTAGGACTGCCGTGGAGGCCAAGAGCGAGGCCAACAGGATGTTGGCACGACCTGTATCGGTGTGGACAGTTCGACGGCGACTTCGGGAAGCTGGACTAGTGGCCAAAAAGATTGTCAAGCGACCAGCACTCAAAACAAAGCACATTAGAGGTCGGATGCAGTTTGTCAAGAAATACAAAGAGTGGACGGAAGAGGACTGGGCCACAGTTGTATGGTCAGACGAGTGCAAAATCAATAGGATCTGTTCTGATGGCATTAGGTGGGTCTGGGACGACGCTCCGGGGCGACTGACAAGCCGTACAGTCCAGGGAACAGTCAAGTTTGGCGGCGGAAGCGTCATGGTATGGTCTTTGCGAAGTATATATGAACCAGGAGTCAATGAGAGCAAGAGAGGGATCTTTAATATTAATCCACCGAGAACATTATATGTTACTCGGTGGCTTAAGTAAATTGATAGGACTCGCTGGATCTAATTAAATACACGCGGTGGCAGCATGTAATATGGCTATATGCCACAGTCTTGTATGTCATGGTACGGACCTGGCTATATCGCAAAGATCGATGAGACCCTGGACTCCCAGTTGTATATCCAGATTCTGAAGGAGGATCTACAGATGTCTGTCGAGGAGTGGGGCATGGCCAAGGACGAATTCATCTTCCAGCACGACAACGATCCGAAGCATACGGCCAAGGTCACCAAGGCATTTCTGGAGTCCGTCCATATGACTGAGGCTGATGAGCGCCTTCTATGTTGGCCAGCACAGTCTCCTGATCTGAACCCGATCGAGTATATGTGGGCCTATCTCAAAGTACAGCTGGGAAAGTATCCAAATCCGCCAAAAAGCTGCAAGGAGCTATGGGAGAGAATATCAACGGAATGGTACAAGATACCAGTTGATTTCTGCCGGGAACTCATCAGGAGCATGCCGAGGAGGCTCAGCGCGGTCCATAGAGCGAAGGGCAAGCAAACTAAGTACTAAAGAGGTACCATTTTGAATAAAAAAAAAATCTGTTCTTCGTATTCAAGGAGTAGGTGCAAAACTGATTCAATGATGACGGATGGCACAATCGTCATGCAGCAATGGGTGTGCATACTTCTGGCTCCAAAGCAAGCAGCCCTGTTCGTCATTGGATGGGCTACATTTGTGGTGAATATGACGATGGCTGAGGCATTGGTTCCTTGTAGGCGAGTGCCAACGCAAAAATCATCGCATCATTGAATCAGTTTTGCACCATACTGTATAACATACAGACCGTAAGGGACTAGCACAATTTATAGGATTTTTGAAAAGGTGTTAGAGTGTACTTCATGACTTTCGAGATCCTTCGTTCCTCAGATGAAGGTCATTCAAGCCTGGAACTTTCTAGACATTCCTTATAAATTACGATATTGATCACTAGACATCTCCGTCCTTGGTAATAGTGCAATAGGGAGATAGAGGAGTATAAGTCCAAAACATGCTAACACTTTTCCCGTGGACTGTATGAGGGATACATGTTAGGCGTATTTAGAGTTGGTGGCGTAACGAGTTGGTGGCGCATCAAGTTGGTGGCGTATGTAGAGTTGGCGGCAAACTGCGCGAGATTACGGGAGATGGAGATGGGATAAAGAGTTGACTGATTTTAAAATGGCTTGGATATCGACCGGAACGCCAGTGGTTGTTGTGGTGTCATGCCACATTTTCAATCGAGTCGCGGCAATCGCCGTCCAGCTCTCTCCACACAAGCCTATATCCAGCGGTCCATTCGTGTTGTAGCTGTCAATCTCCCAAACATGTCCTCCAAAGGGGAGAATGACAACCATATGATTTTCCTTGTCCAAGATAGAGTCGCTTTGTTCTTGGTCATTGTTCACTTGAACCTGCGGTTGCATGGCGGTGTGTCGAAATGCATCCATGCATAAAACTTTATGGTGTAAAGCATGCAGGATTGAGTGGTTCTCGACGAGGGATCGGTAGGCCTATGGTATCAGAGCAAGAGAAAAAAAAGAGAGTCAGGTTGGATGCCAAGACCCTTGCCATTCCACTTTTGACATGTACTGTGAAGGTTACTTTGGCTCTCATCTGCGTAGTTGTCTGTAAAAGTTGTTTTATAACCGAGCCGTGAGTGCTTGGCGGCTGGTTGATTAAGAAATTGACCAAACACATTGTTGCACAGGGTCCATTTCGTGACTGGATAGAGAGAGGTGAAGAGGATTAAAAAGGTTTTCAAAATCTATACTGTTCGAAACGAAAAAGGCACGCACTGATAGTTGTGGTTACTTGAGTGAAATAGAATGGAGTTTGGTTTGCTTTTGATTTCTTCCATGCGCACAAACTCTTTCTCTCGGTTTGGATTCGAATATTGTCGGCAGTCGTAATATTTTGAATTATCTGCGAGTCTTCGTAGCAAACAATGTAGGCTCGGTGGTGTGTTCGGTTAAAGGCATTCTGGAGTGTTTGCTTCGAGAGTTTATCAGAGGAAATGTATTGTTCTCTCAAAAGAGAAAACCAAGTGTTGAGTAATTCTAAGAGAAATGGGGATTGTTTTTGAAGAGAGATTATTCGTTTGATAAAATATAGATTGCAAGGAGAAGGAATGGAATGAAGGGAAGGACAGTGGTGACAGCAATCATGAAAATTAAAAGGAATAAAACAAAGATGGCAGAAAAGAGGATAAAAAGGATGATGCAATAAACAAAAGTTCTCGATAATTTTCGCAGGAATTCACCTTTGTCGTAGTATCCGTTGTTCCATACTTGAGTGCCCTGATTCTTGTACTGGGGAAGGATGGACTAGACGTGTGAGGGGGATTAAGAGAACATGAGGTTAGTAATCCATGTTTGCGAACAAGACAGTAGTTTTTTTGCGAAATAAAATTATTACACCGGGGTCAGCGACTTTGGTCTGGAATAATTGCAACTCGGAAAGTGTTCGAGTAGAGACATTCTTGGCGCGCTTGCCAACGCTTGCTTTCAGTCTCGAG
>NW_026251896.1:0-7458 GCF_025024155.1 Gamsiella multidivaricata
TTTGTTCATTTGTAAGATAAAAAAAAAGTCATTTTAGATGGCATCGGGTAATAAACAGGCAAGGAGCAGTATGACAAGTTATGAAGTGGCAAGCAGACAGGGATCCATATGGCTAGTTGACGGGGCGACAAGCAGACAAGAAGGGGTATGATGCATGCAACCAAGGGAGCAAGGGGGTCAACGAATAATCACACGTCTGCATATGGCAGGCAGAGCAGGGGTCGGCAAATAAGCATTTTCGACCGGTCGGCGAACAAATAATTTGCTGCAATATTCATTTAAAATACTTAGTGCATTTCTCGAAGATGAAGGCATCCTCTTCAAAAGAAACAGGCGCCGTGTGAACACACAAAAGATATTAGTTAGACCATAAGCTTGATTCTCATGCCTAACAAGCTATAAAGCTATATGGATTTCCTGTGGGGACTGACTTGCACGATCAACGTGGGAAATGGAGTTCCTGATGGGTAGTCGAGTAAATTCTCCCATCTTTGACAGGTAAGATAAGAATTCGGGTATCTTGTCCAAAGATATCAGCGGATTAATTTTGTCGACTTCCGCATAGGAGCATAGGATGCTTGCTCTACAGATCTCCTTTCTTCCTTCAAGCTATCTGGACACATATACGTAGTTAATTCGTATGCTTTTTTTTTTTTTTTTTTTTCTAATTGGCAGTATCGTGAAAAGTACATGTAGTTCAGCCAAGATATGTCTAAAAGAACTAAAGCCGAGTAGAATGAAAGATAGACTAGACTATAACAGATGGGCGTCAAGTTACGCTCATTACCAGAAGAGGTCCCATATCTATTCATAGGGGTAATTGCTTTGACACAAACAATAGCCTACGTCTGGACATACACCTCATGCGCGCATTTTTTGAATTGCCATGCTTATTATTTTCTAGGATTTATCTAGTCTTGTTTTTACTGATGAATGGTCAAAAGGAATATAACTTTTTTGTTATTCCAAGTGCATATTAGATTATTATCCGTAGAAAGAAAGAAAAAAACTAGTACTCGTCCATGACGGTAACGATGATGATGATGATGATGATGGATGGAGGTCAGATAACTAACTAAATGAAGACGCATCACGCATAGACATAAACAAATACCAGGTGGACAAACGTGGGGATATCTCTTCTGGGAAGATGATGTATCATGGTATTTTGAAGACATTGACTCTGGCAAAAGAAAATCGAATACAAGGGGGAAAAAATGAATTCATTATTCAAAGAGGCACCTTGATACGATCCTCATTCTCGGGAACTAATTGTGGATTCCTGCCAGCGGAGTGGGCGCCAGCGTATTCACTCTCAACCTTTGCGTTCCTATCGTACAAATGCCCATCACCAGGAACAGGAACAGGGACTGCCGACTGTTGAGGCGTGCGAGGAGACGAATAGCCGCCCGTCGTGGTCGAGGGTGGAGGCTGTGGATATGATTTGGGGGAAGCGGTGGCATGGGTCATTGAGGGTGATCCTGTTCCCTGGCCGCCGTTATGAAGGGGAATTGGGGGTCCAAATTGGTTCTGGTATGCCTGCTGCTGTTCAGGGTAATATCCTTGTTGCTGGTCTGCATAGTATCCCTGAGCCTGTTGCTGACGTTGCGCATAATATGGGTCATACTGATCGTACTGGTCTTGGTATCCGCCATAGGGCACCTGCTGATAACCCTGCTGATAGTCGTATCCCTCGTTGTGGAGCTGGTTTGCGGCGACGGCTCCTCCTCCCACAGCAGCCATCTCTAATGGACGGGTTCCGCCAGAGGTGGAGGGACGGCCAGTATTCTGAGCGGAAGTCGGATGCTGAGATGAAGCAGCAGCGGCAGCGGCACCAGCACCAGCGCCGGCACCACCGAGAGCAGTGGTAGTACCGGTCCCGGTGTGATCTTCCAAGAACTCTAGACGTCTCTTGCGTGCTCTGCTCTTCTTCTTGTACCGCATCACGAACACCCCAACAATGAAGGCGAGAACAAGCACAGCAGCAATGCTTCCAATCACAGGTGCGAGAACGGAGGGCTTGCTGCTTTTGTCGCCGCCGCTGTTATCTCCGCCATTTTCTGGGGTAGTAGTGGGTGCAGGGCCGCTGGAGGTAGTGCTAGCTCCAGTCCCTTTTCTTGTAGTGGTAGGTTTCCCTCCGCCGCCTTTTGATGTCGTCGTAGGCTGGGCTGGGTCGGGCGAGATGGGGTATGGGTTCGACGTGGGGGAGGGAAGGCCAGTTGTGGTAGGTACAACAGAGGGAATGGTAGCGGTTGGAACCGGCACCGCCGTAGTTGTTGTTGGTTGGGCGGTAGGGATAGGCGAGAGCGTTGTAGGTACGGCAGAAGTGTTGGACGTTGGGACCGCCATGATGGATAGATGATTATCAAAGACAGGCCGGAGGTGTTGGAGGAAGCGAGTGAGATGGAGAAGGAAAAGGAAAAGGAAGGAGGGAGATCAGTCGAATCGGCTGTTTTGGGTTGAATGAGGAAATGGAGAGCTAGAAGAGAAGGCCGACCAAGAATAGAACGGGTTGGTTGTTGTTGTAGCAGGGTGCTACAAAGGGTAGGATGGATCGAGTGTGATGTCAACTGGGAGGGGACGGAAGGAAGAGAACCTGAGGTTGGGGCAGCAACTGCAGTCGGTAACACGGGTACCGTTGCTTAAGAAGAGGGACGAGGGTGTGAGGAATGAACAAACAACAGCAAGAAAGTGGAAGAGGAAAGGCGATAAGTAAGAAGGGCGGGGTTTCATCCACATGCCTCGCGGGGCTACTTGGCCCCCGGTCCAGAGCTAGCTCTGCTCATCTCATGGAGTAGAGTTCGTGATATATTTATCCCAGAAATGAAATTGCTTCCGCCTACCCTCAACCTACCCTCAATTGTCCTTCTGCAATATGGAAGATCTTTTTCATTTAGGCCCTGTCTGGGTCACCGGTCGGGGCAAGGACGGGGAAGGACGAATAAAAGGACCATAGGTTGAACCCATTCCTCTTACGAAAGAAGATAACCAAACAACCTGTCCCCCTACCCTTGAACCGCTTGCAACTAGTCTCTCATCGCCCTCCTTTCCCCCGTCTCTCGATAGTATCGTTGCTTGGAATAAAGCGTCGGAACTCAGCTCGTTCTTTAACGCCCCTCATGCTCTTAATAATTCCCTCCGCCCCTTCTTACTTGCCTGGTCTTGATATCTACCGCTCTTGCCATGTATATCATGCAGTGCAATAAATCAAAAGAGAGAAGAGGAATAGAACACAGGGACCTGCATTCACATTGATATTCTTCACCGCCATGACCCTGAACAATCCCCTGGAGTAAAAAAACGTTGAAAAATATACGTGAGATCCTCGGATAATTGAGATCGTACATGAACATTAGAATGAACAATCTCGTGAGCGAAAATGAAAGTGAAGAGGGGAGAGAGCACACGACAAAAGAAGTGCAATTCTATAGCTACCTACAGGTATCTACAGGCACATAAGCAAATGACATGCTCACGGAGCTCATACTCCGACTGCACCATCCCTTCTTTTTGCTTTGCTCTGCTACTGGTCCTTTTTTTATATCCGTCGGCCGATTTATGGTAGCCTTCGAATCTCGATTAAGAAGACCGCCATACGTCAAATGGATCGCATGCGTTAACCCATAGCGTGTGCCCTTATAATCTATAAGAAACAGCGTTAGGTCAGCTCCGACAGGGTCTAGTTTGAAGCGCGGGCCCATCAAGCAGGGTTTTTTCGGGGTACGGAAAATGTGCTAAGAAACAGGTTCTCTCCTTGTTGGCTGTTTCAGAGACATCGCCGCCACACACAAAAGGTTCGTCTCCGGTGGCCCCGACACCTGTGCCAGAGCAATTTAAGATCTGAGACAGTCTAGTACAAAAAGAAGCAGCGCCATAAACGAGTGTACATACCCCTGAGTAAAGACTAAAGCCCAAAATCCTCCGACCAGGACACACGCGTAGGCTACGTATGATATGTTTGGTCAACCAACACCGACCGCGAAAAAAAAAAATCTATCCCTGGGAATGACTTTTGCTTTATTCTTTCATCAAGTCAACTGGAGGCATTTACTTGAACTCCCTTTCGTCGCTCCATCTCCACATCTTTGGATCCTTGGCCAGGACGCGGTCTACGTGTCTTAATCTCGTCCGACAGCGCGAAGGGTGGCCATGAGCTCTACAAATTCGTCGTAGTCGAGTGCACCATCGCCGTCTGTATCAAAGTTCTTGATCACAAAGTCCAGCTCCTCATTCGTCACAGCCTCGCCCAGGGACTTGGTGAGTTCGTAGAGCTCCGTTCTGTCGACGCGGCCGTCGTTGTTCTTGTCATAGCTCGTGAACAGCTCCTTGAACTGCGCCAACTCGTCTGCTGTGAAGGGCTTGTTCTGTAGTGAGTCCTGTGGAGAAGAGAAAAGAAAAAAAAGGGAGCATTGAGTCAAACACGTACAATAGATTGGCGATCGGCTACAGGATAGGGTAGGCTAGTTCGTGGAAGTGGCAAGCGGAAGTCGTGACTGCATCGCAGAAAGCACTTACCATTGGGGATGTGTTATGTGTGAAAAGGTGAAGAGGTTGGATTTGGCTGTTTCTCGGAAAACGACACGCCTTTTATACCCAACGTGCGCTGCACAAAACAGGTGAAGACGAAGGCATGAATGCATTTTGGTCCTTTGGTGTGGCAGATGACCAGTGGCAACTTGTTATCCAAGCGTAACTTTGTGAACCCCAACACAGCCCAGGAAGTACATTCTAGTTTGTCATCAACAACATCATTGTCGTCTCTAGCACCCGCTTCACTCCTCACCAGTACTTTTCTTCTAAAGTGACCATGGCATCAGCTGGTCTACGAATACAGTAAGCACCTCTTTCTTCATCCCGGATACAATAGGTGAAGACAAGTGAACTCTAACGAGACCTATAATCGAATCAAAGTTCCGTGCACGGTCTTTGTTGACTATGATATCCTTCGTTTTGTTTGTTACACCTTCCAAGTGAGCTTCATGGATCGGGATTCCTTCCCTCAAGTCCCGACAATAATATCGGCCGTACCATGCTAGAGCCAACATGGAAGCTAGCGCGGATATGATATCGCGTTGTACTTTCTAGATTCCAATGATCCCTATCCATCGCCCGTGATAAAGTCGAGCAAGCCTATTGTAGTGGGTTTATCTATTTGACAGTCCCTTCCATATTTGGTATTCCAGCGCCACTATTTGGCTATTTGGCAACCCGAAGCTCTGAACCCAGCCACCTCGTCTGTGCAATTCTTGCTGACGAGGGGCTGGGACAAAATCTCCCCCTCTACTATGGGGAAGAATATAATCTCACGGGGGGTGAGATCTTATTCTCACACCCCCCGTGAGATTATCTCTTATTTTGTCATCTCACAGGGGTGTGAGACGGTTATTCTCACACCCCTGTAAGAATAATTCGAGCATTTTTTTTTTCACGGGGGGTGAGCGCCTTATTCTCACGGGGATATATATATATATTTTTATTACTAGGACCCCTATTGCTAGAGACGTAAAGCTTTTGCTGCCAGGTCCCTTTCACAATCCTCGTCAGCATGAGTGGTGACTCGAAGAGCTCTGCTCCCTACTTGGCCTGTTGTGTACGAAGGTCATCCTTTAGCCGGTGTCTATTGCCATCAAAAACTTGCATCCACCTAGTCGTTCCATCAGAGCCAGCTCCAGCTGTTGGCAATAGCCCTGTACTAGGCGCTTGTCCGCCTCTGCCTAGATCGCTTCCACGTCTGTTGCGGGTCGCTGTCTATGGGTTGATCCCATGAAATCACCCCTACTACGGTTGTATCCTCCAGCACAAGTGCGTCCTCTGGTGCGTTTGCTCACAGAAGTTATTCCACGCTCTCGCTCTCAGTCCAGTGATTTTGCAACGTCTGTTCCAGATCTCAGTCCATCCTAGCTCCTCGATGGCCCCGACAAAGCGCGCGACCATGTACCTTGCGACTGCCTTTGGCGTCTTAAACTCTTCTGTCCATTCCGTAGTAAAGTCCTTTGGCACCAGCCCGTGGTACAAATCTTGAACGGTCCAACTTGCTTCATTGCTGTGCCTGCTTTCGTCTGCCTCGTCGAGGTGTTCGTCCGCGTATCGGATGGTCGTCACTCCTTTGACCTTGCTCTCAAACATCCTCCAGATGGTCGTCTCTGCCAGTGCGGTGAACTGCGGTCCTTTCTTCGTGCTTGACTGCTGTCCTCGGCCCTCCTCGCTCTTTTGCTTCGCCTCCCATTGCTTTCTCTCCTTTGCCCAAGCGCGTTGTCCATTTTCGTTCACTTCTTTCACCGCCTTGTTCCATCATTCCAACTGTTCGCCGCTAGAGGTCGCGCATATCCATATGTGCTCAATGTCCTTGATCTCCAGCTCACACATCCTGCAAATGTCGGTGTCATACAGATCTGGCCGCCAGTTCCTCATGTATGACAGTGTCGGGAGCATGCCATGAATTTTTTTTGTTCGATGTGCACGTTTTTGACAGTCTGCATGGCTGGTGAAGGGACTCCTTGGTGTCCACCCGTCGTGAACAATTCTCAAGGTCGCCTTCCAATGAACTGTTTGCCAGTTTGGAATATATGTTGCTGTCCTATTCTGCCTGGTCCACACCGTGTTGTTCCGGATTACCGACTGTTGCTTCAGCACTCGTCGCATGTCATCCTCCATAATGGTGTCATTGATCTTTGCGTGGCACAAAAGGTTGTTGTGCTCATCTTCCTTGAGACTCCATAGCTCCGATAAATGGCCTTCCTTCGCTGCTTTGTCTGAAGCCTCATTGCCGCTGTCACCAGCGTGTCCTTTGATCCAAACGACTTTGACACTGCTGCCCTGCTGGACGAATGCATGGTGGACTGCCGCCCACCAGATCACGTACGGTGATCTTACGCGTTGTCGTTCTGTGCATCGGTTCCGTTCTTCCACTAACACTTTGAACTGCGAAACTACTGCCGAGTTGTCGATGTAAACTGTCGTTGGGGTATTCTCATAGTCTGTAGAGCCTCGTTTGAAAAATAAAATAAAATAAAATAAAATAAAATAAAATAAAATAAAATAAAATAAAATAAAATAAAATAAAATAAAAAGCACTCGTTTATTTTTCAAAGTCTGTTTCAGGACGGAATTCTTTGGATGGTCGCGACATCTCGCTGCTGCTCTTGATGGGTTTGGCTCTTGGACGCCCCTTCGGCTTCACTACAAGTGGGTCTTTGGTGACACTAAGACCTGCTTCGTTGTCAGACGCGTCCTGTAGCTCCATGAGCCCCTGTCTCCGTTTCAGCGAGATTGAGAGGTTGTTGAGCGTTTGCATCGCTTCATCATGAATTGCTGGATCAGTTGTCCCCATGATGGCCAGCTCCCTCGCTATCCCTGCAACATCTGCGTACCGCTTCTTCCTCAGTCGCTCTTCCTTCCTTGGCTGTGATGCCGAGGATTCTGTAGAGAACAAGGTGTGCACACTCCTCGTACGAGTGA
>NW_026251897.1:0-7447 GCF_025024155.1 Gamsiella multidivaricata
TGGTTAGAAATATCAAGAGTGATGTTTCTCAGTATCCACCATTGCTGCAAATAGTCAGGAGTCGGAGGGGTTCTAGGGTGGAATCAGAGGTTTATTCGATGATTGATTACTGTCTAATCCTACGTTTGAAGGGCTCTTATATACTAGACACAGTTGTGTTGGAATGCTCTAGAAACTAGGCGCAGCATGGTTATGACCATGACATCATTCTCGAATAAACAGTTGTACCTGTTGCAATTGCTAACGTCTTATAACTCCTTATACATATTCGTTGATGATGCAACTACGGTTACACTTGTTTTTGTAGCGATATCATGACCATTGGAGGAAATAAGTAATTAATTGTAGAAATATAAAAAATATTGTTCCAGTTTTGGCCGGTACTGTAAGCAACCTTTTGACGTTTATCGCTGATTATTCCAAGTTTTAACCTTCCCCCTGTCAAGCCTCACGACGCGTCTTGACCCAGGCTACTTTTTTTCTTTCGCCTATTGTGTCTTCCTCTCGCGACGAGCGTCATGTCGAAAAGTTGTCGGATTGAACCGTGGAAGCAGCATATAAAGAAGGAGAGGTGGAAGGGAACAAAGAACAAGGCTTTTTTTGTTTTTATTGACCTCTGTGGCCACCCATTTATTATTTTTTATTCCCATGGGCAGGATACTCGACCATGGCTCGAATGCTTGTGCCCTGGCTTGGATCATAAACTGATGGCGAGATTTCATCTCAATAAACAGAACTGAGGGCGGCTAGTGTGTATGTGTATTTATTAGATGCCCTAAAAACAGAAATATTTTTACGTTTAAAGTGACTATTAAGGGTTTCTACCTTGTCAATCGTCCAAAAACGCGGGTGCTCTCGTGGCGACTCGCAAGAGTTCCCACGCTGTTATCACATGACCAAAACTTCACTAAACTCACTACTCTTTTTCTGGGGATGGATCTCAATCTCATTTTTTATTTCTCCATTACCTTTTGACACCCCACTCATCTTGAAGCAGCACTCAAAGCACTAATGGCCTCTCTTCTCACTACCGTTGCACGACGTGCGCCCGCCAGACTCGGAAGGGTCGCCTCTGTTGTATCTAACCAGATTCGCCACCACTCTACCTCCCCTCTCGATCGTACGTCTCTTTATCCTCAATATGTTTGTGCACATTCTGCTACGTGCTTTCATATGCTATTTCTAACTCTTTGTCATCTCTTCTCTCTACACATTAGCATCCGTGGGTCTTACTGGTAATATTACTGGCATGACCAATTCGATAAAATGTGGTATATTGTCCACAAGTCTTTTCTTTTATCTACATATCAATTGCTGTTAACTTTACTGCAATCAATTCCGTCTTCATAACAGATGATCAGAAGGAGCTTCAGAGTCTTGCACGAGCTTTTGCCGATAAAGAATTCGCCCCTAAAATGCAGGAGGTACCAGTCAATCTAAAAATCACTGTCATTAGCCTTGTCAGGAATACAATTTCAATTGACAAACCACATTTGTTTTCTGATGCTTTTAGTGGGACGAGAATCAGCACTTCCCTGTTGACGTTCTTCGTAAAGGCGCAGAGCTCGGATTTGGAGGACTTTACACTCGTGAGGACGTTGGAGGTTCAGGACTTGGAAGATTGGACACCTCTGTGGTCTTTGAAGCGCTTTCTACGGGAGATGTCTCTACCACCGCCTATATCACTCTCCATAAGTATGTATCAAGGCTCGACGACTGATTCGTAGGATGTGAGGCTTTAGATGTATGGAAAGCATACTGACCATTTTTTTTCTCATTCTAACTTGTAGCATGTGCTCATGGATGATTGGTATGAAAATCGGTCTACTGAATCACGTTGCACATAAGATATACCCCGAGTTACTCTAATCAAAGATTAAACTATGGTTAAATGCCTGTTCTCATCCCTCAATCGATAATAGACGAATTCGGAAATGAGGAACAGCGCCAAAGGTATCTACCTCAGATTACTAGCATGGAAAAACTTGCTTCTTACTGCTTGACTGAGCCTGGCGCAGGATCTGACGCTGCAGGATTATCTACAACCGCCGTTAAGAAGGGATCTCATTATGTACTTAATGGCAGCAAAGCATTTATCTCTGGAGGTGGTTCATCCGATGTATACTTGGTTATAGCTCGTACTGGAGGCCCTGGACCCAAGGGTGTCTCTTGCTTTATTGTTGAGAAGGGATTCAAGGGGTTAAGCTTTGGAAAGAAGGAGATCAAGTTGGGATGGAACTCACAGCCAACAAGAGCAGTTATTATGGAGAATTGCGAGGTCCCAGTAGAGAACCTGCTTGGAGCTGAGAGTCAAGGCTTTTCAATTGCCATGAAGGGTCTCAACGGTAGTCGCATCAACATTGGTACGGTAATATGATTGGATCTCCTTGTAATTTGAAGTGAGCGACATATTCAAAAAAGTGAATGTTTTATTATCATAGGTTCATGCAGTTTGGGTGCTGCCCAAGCATCAATTGAGGCAGCGATTGAGCACGTTAAAGTTCGCAAGCAGTTTGGTCAAGCCTTGGCTGACTTTCAAAGTATTCAATTCAAGCTCGCAGACATGGCAACAAGTCTTTTGTCTTCCAGACTTATGATTCGCCAAGCAGCTACGATGTTGGACCAAAATCATCCTGATGTGGCTTGTTACTCTGCTATGGCCAAGATTCATGCCACAGATGAGTGCTTCAAGGTTTGCGACGACAGCCTGCAGTTGCATGGAGGATATGGATATTTGAAGGATTACAAGATTAATGTCTACCTCCGAGACTCCCGCGTTCACCGCATTCTTGGAGGTGCAAACGAGGTTATGCGAATGGTTGCCTCCCGAGCATTATTATCAGAGTAGAGTAGAGATCACGATTTCTCACAAATATTCGATATTCGCCATTCGATTCGCATTCGATTCGATTTTTCGAATACGAATAGTGCAGTTATTCCATTCGCCCCGTGTCGAATATAGGACTTATTCGATTCGCAATTATTCGATTCGCATTTTATTCGATTCGCATTTTATTCGATTTGCAACTATTCGATTCGCTTCGATTCGGCCTTATTTGATTTGACATTATTTTCTATTTTTTTAAGATTTACAGTGCTGTCAAAAACTGATTCATCGATTCGCTGATTCTGACATTCTCATTGCATTGGCCATCCCTTTTTCATCAATCCTCAACTGGAGTCTCATCATTCATTCCTCGGATTAGTTACATCATTCTCATCCGCTCGCTCTGGAAACAAATCTCGTCATCGTTGCTCCTCTGTCACGAACCTATGCTTATTCAGAGTCAAGATGACCTTCTTAAGCGTGGCAGGACAGAACAAGGGGGAGGAGATGCAGTTTGGGAAACAGGGTCAAGAAAGCGTAGATATATTGAAGTTGCTAGATACAGTCCACGGAAAAAGTGTTAGCATGTTTTCATAATTTCGACCTTTTTTCTTTGATACTTACATCAATACCGCCTACTGCTACGAGGCTTCACGCGATCAATCTCGTATATTTGTTAAGATTACCTGCCAAGTTACGAGCCAATGGATGCACTCTATCCGGCTAATTGAGGACATGAACATATTGACCCCATTCTAACACTTTTTCGAAATATGACCACCCTCTGATTCTGTTAGCTACTTTTCTGCCATTAATAATTGATATGGCCTCCTTTATTTGCGTGAAGCCTCTTCATGCGCTCGGGCATGCTCTCATATAGCTCGTGAATGAATTTGATATCTATTGTTGTCCATATATCCTGAACACGTGCAAATAGTCAGGAGTCGGAGGGGTTCTAGGGTGGAATCAGCGGTTTATTCGATGATTGATTACTGTCTAATCCTACGTTTGAAGGGCTCTTATATACTAGACACAGTTGTGTTGGAATGCTCTAGAAACTAGGCGCAGCATGGTTATGACCATGACATCATTCTCGAATAAACAGTTGTACCTGTTGCACCTCCCCATCTTAAAAAAAAACGTTACTCCTTTTCACGCTTGGCCTCGAACTCTGCTAGGGCCTCCTTAGCATTGACCAATGACGCCTTTGGCTCCCAGGTTGCCTCTTCCAGTGGGTATCCTTTCCATTGAACGAGCCATTTAGGTGTCCTACCAAATATTTTGTGATCCAGAATGCGTTCTACTTCGAACTCTTCTTCTCCATCAATGAGCTCCGGTGAAGGTCGAGGCGGTATGCGATCGCCGAACTCAGTTGGTGACTCGGTGTAAAGACGGAGCAAATCGGCATTGAACACAGGATGTTGGTGCATATTGGGTGGCAGGTCGATCTTGAATGCGTTGTCATTGACCTGCTCGACAATCCTGTAAGGGCCGATATATCGCGGTTCCAGCTTTCTTGAGGGTCGATTGGCATGTGCTGCGACCGAGAGGTGTTCTGTGCTAAGAAGTACCCTGTCTCCGACGCCGAACGGCACGTTACTGCGGAATTTATCTGCTTGCTGCTTCTGGCGGTCCTGAGCAGCGACGATGGCATCCTGGGCGCGAGCGAGAGCAGCCGACTGAGCAGCCACGAAGTCTGAGACTGATGGCACGTTGGTGGTGGACGGCTTCAAAAGTGATGCAGGCACGAGAGGGTGGTGACCATAATTGAGAAAAAAGGGCGAAAATCCTGTCGTTGGGTTTACCGAATTGTTGTACGCAAACTCGAGCATCGGCAAGAACAGATCCCAGTCCTTTTGGTTATACGAAATGTAAGAGCGCAGCATCTCTTCGAGCGTTCGATTGGCACGTTCCGTTTGGCCGTCCGTCTGAGGGTGATATGCCGTTGACATGTTCAATTTGGTCCCCATCATCTTCATTAATGCCGTCCAGAATTTGCCTGTGAAGCGAGAGTCGCGGTCCGAGACGATGGCGCGCGGCATACCATGCAAGCGGAAGACTTGCTCGAAAAATAATCGGGCGACGTCGGTGGCGGAGTCCGTGGTATGACTAGCACAAAAATGGACCTGCTTGGACAACTTATCTACAATGACCGTGATCGCATCGACTCCACGGCTTGTTTTGGGAAGTGACACGATGAAATCCATGGAAACTGTATCCCATCGCTGGCTCGGTATGTCCAGAGGCTTGAATAGACCGGCAGGGTGCTGAAGCAATGGTTTGTTGCGTTGGCATTGCTCGCATGATCCCACATATGCTTTTGTGTCACGAGCCATTCGTGGCCAGAAAAAGGTTCGTCTCATGTTCTCGTATGTTTTCTCGAAACCCAGGTGGCCAGCAATGGGCGAGTCGTGTGCGTCATGGAGGAGGGTTGCTCGGAGCTTGTTGTCGTTTGGGATGCATAGGCGTGGCTCGCCACCAGCATTGATCCAGAGTAGTCCATCTGCAACAAAGTAGCGATCCGTTGGGCCTGCGCTGGACGACTTGTTGTATACTGGGCCTAAGGTGCAGTCTGAAGGGTAGCTCTCGATCAGGCGTTTCCGTAAGTTGAGGTCCACCTGAACGTCCATGGAATTAAATGCTGTGCCGGCAGGGTTCTCGTCCTTGTGGTCGGGTCTTCTTGAAAGTGCATCGGGAACGATGTTGTCTTTGCCTCGCTTGTATCTGAAGTCGAAATCGTATTCCTGGAGGAGCTCCATCCATCTAGCCTGTCTCCGCGTCAAATTAGGCTGGGTTGGAAAGTGTTGTAGAGTCGCATGATCCGTGTAGACGATGAAGTGCGATCCGTCCAAATAATACCGCCATGTCTTGAGGGCGTGCACCACAGCCAGCAATTCTTGCTCATGTGTCGGATAATTCCGTTCTGCTGGGCACAATTTGCGTGAAGTGAATGCGACGGGTCGAGATTCACCGTTGCTATCCGTCTGAAATAAAACAGCACCGATGGCAAAGCCGGAGGCATCAGTTTCGACAGCTGTGGAGAGGGCTGGGTCGAAGATGCGGAGGACTGGGGCTGTAGTCACAGCGTTTTTCAGAGCGTCGAAGGCATCCTGCTGGGGCTTGTCCCAAGTGAACGGAGTCGTGGAGCCTAGTAACGTGGTGAGAGGGAGAGCAATATCTGCGTAGCGGTCAATGTATTGATGGTAGAAGTTTGTCAAGCCCAGAAACTGCATAACTTGGCGCTGAGTCGAGGGAACTGGCCATTCCCTGATCGCCTTCACGAGTCCAGCATTAGTCTTGAGTCCGTCCTTCGAGATAACATGGCCCAGGAATTCGGTCTCGTCCTGCATGAAAGAGCACTTGGACAACTTGCAATAGAGGCCTGCCTCGCGCAGGAGGGCTAAGACTTGCCGGATGTGCTGCAAGTGTTCCTTCTCGCTGTTAGAGTAAATCAATATGTCGTCCAGATATACTACGACACACTTATCCAAGACAGGGTCTAGCACATTGCGCATCATGGTAGAAAAAGCGGCCGGGGCGTTGGTTAAACCAAATGGAACGACGTTGAATTCATAGTGACCGTATCGTGTCCTGAACGCCGTCTTGTGTTTGTCGTCCGGGTGAACACGCATCTGATGGTATCCTGACAAAAGATCCAGCTTGGTGAAGTGGCGTGCTGTTCTGAAGCGATCAATGAGTTCGTCAATTCGCGGTAGTGGATGTCGATTCTTCCTTGTTATCTTGTTGAGTCCTCTGTAATCGACACACATCCTAAGAGATCCATCCTTCTTCTTTACGAACAGAACAGGCGCGCCGTATGGTGAGGTGCTGGGGGATATGAAGCCCTTTTTCAGGAGATCTGTGAGTTGCTTCTTCAGTTCGTCGAGTTCTGCAATTGATAAACGAATAACCGGGCGAACAGGGGGGTCTGCTGTCGGGTCCGTTTCAATCCTCATACTGTCTCCGCGATCTGGCGGTAGTCCGTCTGGGAGCTCTGGCGGAAACACGTCAGGAAACTCAACCTTGACAATCTGACGAATGGGTTCGGGAAGGCTCTGAGCCATGGTTGCAGTGGGTTGTGGAACTTTGACTTGAGCTAGGAAGACAGCCGCATCGGGTTCGGATGCGACAGTGACAAAATTGAGAGCAGAGAGGGTCGAGCCAGAAGAGGGTGAGGGTGATGCGAACCCACGACATGACCAGAGGATAGGGGTGCCATGGCGTTCGAAGTGGAGATCGTTTGTGCGCCAATTAATATTGGGGTTTACCTCGGTCAACCAAGGCTTGCCAAGGATAAGATCATACTTCTGGAGCGGATATACGATTGCATGAATATTGTCCTTGTAAGCATCCCTTTCTAGAACAGGGTTCGCAGTGTGGTGGGCAAGGGAAGCGGAACCGTTAGGAAGAACAATTGGGATAGGTGTGCTGTCTTGCAAGGGTGTCTTGTTGGTACTACAGAAGGAAGAGCTAATAACGTTCCCTTCGGCCCCTCCATCGATCAGGATTCGTGCGGGGCGGCCATCGACAGCAGCAATAAAAGTAAGGAGGCGGCGAGAATGTTTGTAGGTGGTGTTAAAAGACTGAAGGCGGGTGGCGTTGCGACGGCGGCGTTTGTTG